>NC_060121.1:409405430-409708460 GCF_021461395.2 Schistocerca americana | reverse complement strand
GGAAACCGACGATAATGGTGAAAGTGGTTTAGCTGTAACTAATGTTATGCCCGGTCTGGAGGCGCAGAATCGCTCAGACTATATTAATTTGGGTTATGTTCAGCAAACTAAATGTAATGAAGTCGTGCGGTGTTTCGATTTAAAATTAATCGACCGACTGGAAAAGGCAGCTGAAAATGTAATTCAGGAAACCCCTACACACTGTGACCTAAATGTAATGAAGACAGATGTCGATCACTTTAGTTGGAGACAAATCCAAAAGGAACTACTAGATGAATTTGAGGAACCACCTGTACAACCTAGAATAAGCCACCCTATAATAATAGTGAATATGTTGGGTATCAATGTACGTTGTCTCTTAGACAGTGGAAGTGAAGTGAGTGCAATATCTCAGTCCTTCTTTGATGCATTACCTGGTAAAGACAAGCTTACAGTAATGAGGGTATCAGGACTAAGAATAATTGGTGCTACTGACAAGGTTTCAAAAACGGTAAAGTAAGAAGCTTTACTACCCTTTAACTTTAATGGTAATTTAATTGATCATCCATGTTTAATTGTAAACAATCTCAGTATTGAGGTCTTAATTGGCATAGATTTCTTGTCAAAATATCAGAGCGTTGTTGACTTTGAAAGAAGCCAGTTAAAAATGGTCTTGCCGATAACCGGAGTAATTATAGTACCTTTTAGTGATAAACATGTAGTAACTGATAATGAAACTTGGGAGCTGCCTATACGAGTTCTGAAAAATAGTAGGTATTGGGACGAAGGTGTTAATCTTAGTAACAGTAAGCTGAACACAGAAGAAGAAGAAGAACCAATTATTTTAGACAAAATAGAAGCTAAATTGCAGGAAATTGATAAGATTTCAGCCAATCAGAAGGAAGAACTGAGACAGGTTCTAAAAAGGCATCATAAGGTATTTTCGGATCGACGTGGCGTGGTCAAAGGTTATGAATGAATGCTGTTGGGAGGAGGTTGTTCTGTAACCTCTACACAGTGTGGCAGCTGTGCAGTCCCAGCTGTGTGAGATCTTCTTTCCCTTTCAGGTCTCACTCACTCTTCATCTTTTCTATCCACCTAAAATTTCTAACTCTTCTTTACAGCATTAAACCAATGAATGCTGTAGGGAGGAGGTTGTTCTGTAACCTCTACACAGTGTGGCAGCTGTGCAGTCCCAGCTGTGTGAGATCTTCTTTCCATTTCAGGTCTCACTCACTCTTCCTCTTTCCTGTCCTCAAAAATTTCGACCTCTTCTTTCATACTAAAATTTTCCGTTATGGTTATCTTTACAGCATTAAGCTAATGAATGCTGTAGGGAGGAGGTTGTTCTGTAACCTCTACACAGTGTGGCAGCTGTGCAGTCCCAGCTGTGTGAGATCTTCTTTCCATTTCAGGTCTCACTCATTCTTCATCTTTCCTATCCACAAAAATTTCGACCTCTTCTTTCCAGACCTAAAAATTTTCTGTCATTGCTATCAAGCCATGAGTTATGTAACCATTCTATCTACCGATTAGTGAAGAAAAATACCTAATGTGACAAACCTAATAGTGACAAACAATAGAGAAGTATGACGTAATTAAGATATAAAATGTATTTGAGTAACAATTATGTATAGTACCCTGGTAATATAGTAATTACAAAGTGTTGTTTTATTGGAAATGGTCCCCCAACAGTAATTTAAAAAGGATATATGAATTAATGTACAAGCAGGATCTGAAGTGGTAGTGAAACCTAGTGTATGCATTAGAGCTAACTAAGAAATAGTAAAAGAGATTGCTTAGTGTTACGAAAAATATGCAGATAAGTTGTAAGGATAAACTCACCTGGTATAGCAAGGAAAGGCAGTGTAATAGAATTGAGCAGTGTTTGTGGTTGAGACGTGAAGGACACGTCCCTGAAGTATTTATAAGGTTGGAGCTGGCCATTATTTTAGTGTAGTGTGTGACAGGATACACCTACACGTATTGAGGTTATGAGTTGGAGGCGTGAATGCGACCATAGGTACCCTTATGTTAGATGAGACAGAGCAGCTCATGGTGTCCTATAGGTTTAAGGAATTTGGCATTACGCTCGTCCATAATTACTTGATGCACTTTAGTGGTAGGTCTGAGAGAGACTACCTGTGGTTTCAACGTCCGATCGAGTGGAAATGGATTGCCACGTGAGCAAACTAATCAGCTGCAATACACTATGAATATGAAATAAATGTGCTATCCTATGCTTTAAATGTTAATACAGTGAGTGTTAAATAAGTTCATACACTAGCAAAGTAAATAAGTAACATAATGACAGATGTGAAACCTTATTTTAGCTCAGCATAAATACACTTCAAAGTAAGTAAGTACCTAAATGCAGATGTGGAACTGACAACAGCAGAGGACCAATAAGTGGATTTTGTAGTCAACTAAACGTAGTGTGTTTTGAACACTCACAACTGTACTATTACCAAAAGTTACTCACATGTACAAAGAAGCTGAGAAAACAACCACTAATCATACTCATACTATCTCTAAGAATAAGGTAATCGAAGATGAGTCAGCTAAGTGAGTAAAATTCAGATTTGTCAGGAATGTACCGAGCATTGGTTCAGTGTTCCGGCCCAGAAATAATAAATTCAGATTAAATATGATTCATGATTGTATGCCTTGAGCATAGATTTTCTCTAGTACGTGACTAACGGCGTTTCGAGCCATTTGTTTACCGATTTTATGACAATTAAGTAACCACGAGAGTAAAATTGAAAAAGTTCTGTTAACTTTGTTCCAGCAAAATAACAAAGGATAAAATGTATATATCCCCATTTCATTGTGACCCACCCATAGATATTAAGTGAACAGAGTCTGAGGCACTCTTTTTGTTTGTTCTACAGGACAAACCAGATAATGGCAGCCTGGTAGCTGCGTGAAAGCGTGGAGTGACTTGGACACAACTCACAGTGACCCCTCCCCTTTCCCCCATGTAATTTAGGGAGAACGTGAAGGACGCACACCATAGCAACTTCCCCTCCTCTACCCTTGTGAATGGAAGTGTAGGACGCCAGCCAAAGCGGCTACAACCACGTGTGTAAAAATTATTTGTGAACTTTTCTTTCAGGTTTAGAAAAGACTGCTAAGAGATATTCATCTGTTTATGTATCATGTTATTTTCTTTGAATTTGTGTATGTAAAAATGTATTTAATGTATTTAATGGATCTAAGATTTTCATAATTTTTTCAATTTGTATGTGTTTGTTTGTCTAAGGCAATATGTATGCCAAAATATTTCATTGACTTTGCTTAAAATTTTGAGTAATGACATTGTTTAAAAAGGCAGTGAACATGCTTACAATTTAAATAATTAATGTAGGTAATCAGTTTTCTTTAATGTTTCTACAGGTTTATATTTCAATTTTGATTTTCATAGGGAGTTAAACTATACTCTTGCTTCCCTTTTTGTAATTAAATTTTTTTTCATTCATTAACATTCATAAACAAAAAAAATTTAAGTAGAGGGTGATGTAGGGAAGCAGCCTACTCACACTGTAGTAAATTCTCATCAGTTTCCATTGTGTGCCAGCCAGTCTGCTGTAACTAGCTCTGACGTCATAAATGTTGCGCAATACCTTAAAAATCAAGCAAATGACCTAAAACTTTTCTAGGATGTCAGGAATAATACTAAATTAATGTGTGTTAAATATCAGTTCGATAACTTCAGCCATTTTCGAAATTTGGACGTTTTTCTGAAAAAAAATCGTTGGCGCAACAGAAAAGAGCTAGAGACTTCAAAATTTATATTTAGATTCATCTTTCAGAATGATTTAATAAAAACAGTACTTTGGATTTCACATATTAAGATTTTAGTGGAAATTCATGATTTTGTGGTTTTCGTCTCAAAACTGAAGGAAGCAAGATAGATTAAGTAGGCTAGTAAATAAGGCTAGGATGTTTAGATTTAAATAGGTTGGAGGTCCGCTATGATTATGAAGATGTGTAAAGTTTCTTTTGAATACCTATAAAATTATAGCGATAGCGGATCTCAAAAGGGACAGTTCAGAGCTCATCTGCTGCGTGCAGTGTAATTTAATTAATTCTCTCGCCCAAAATATTTAACTTAGCCACGTCAAAATTTTATTATCAATACTTACCTGCGTGCTGAATGCACGTTTAAATTAAGAGCTTCCTCGGCCATCAGCAATAGAAGCTATAAATTATTATGTAACTTGAAGTGGTGCGTTACTAGCCCAGCGGCTAGTCGAGAGAGCCGATTTGATCAGGCGTTCCCTTAGGCGTCCGCACCGCGGCTTTATATACGTATAAGAATACTGCGCGAGGAAGGAAGGCCCCAGTTCTCTCCAGACGCTGAATGACACGCCATCTGTGTCGGGAGCCGCGTCGCATCAGTGTCACTGCTACAAACAGCCTCGGGTGCCGTATTAAGTTACTAGAGATACGCGGAACCATTAAAACATTTCATGTGAAGTGTTAATTCTGGGATGATTTTCATTATCTAGTTTCAGTTTGCGTATTGTCGTATTTTCACGTGCCGTCGCGGGACAGACATTCTACCAAATATTTAGCGTGGCGTTTGATGAAATATTTTCATCAAATTATGGCGAGCATTCTTTTTAACATTTAATTTGGACATTTATAGTTGCATCAGCGCATTAGACTCTGAACTGCTCTGTTAGTTAGGTTGTAGGGATACTTGTGGTTTTTATCAGTGAATTTCAGAATATACTCAACTATTTTGGAAAACCGTTTTTGATTAGAAATCCCGGACAATCTCCTAATTCCTCAGAGCTATAAGCTGCAGCTATAATAACATTCTCAGATAAAGTGGGCACTAGGATCTCTAATTACTGGTTCCATGTTTTATTAAATCACTTTCTGGGTGCCAAAAAGTAAATAGAGAGCCAGTGTTGAGAACGGCGAAAGACAGCATTAACAACATTCTAAAAGCCAGAAACTGATTCAACTTGCAAGTGTTTATCCAGCAATCAGATTTAGATATTTTTACAAACTCATCCGCCGCCCCACAAGCTATACGTATAAATGTAGTTATTACGTGCATTGCCGTGACCTTGAAAGTACTGTGCTGTAATGTATTGTTGTGTTTCGAAAAATATCTGTCTCACCGTAGTCATGCCACAAAAGTCATTACCAAAAGAAGAACGTAGAAAAACTGTGCAGACAGAATCACATACAGCGTAAAAGCAACAATAAAGATTGCGTCACTCATTAGTAGCGTCGTAATACTGGGTGTTACAAAAAGGTACGGCCGAACTTTCAGGAAACATTCCTCACACAAAAAGAAAGAAAATATGTTATGTGGACATGTGTCCGGAACACGCTTACTTTCCATGTTAGAGCTCATTTTATTACTTCTCTTCAAATCACATTAATCATCGAATGGAAACACACAGAACAGAACGTACCAGCGTGACTTCAAACACTTAGTTACACGAAATGTTCAAAATGTCCTCCGTTAGCGAGGATACATGCATCCACCCTCCATCCCATGGAGTCCCTGATGCTCTGATGCAGTCCTGGAGAATGGCGTATTGTATCACAGCCGTCCACAATACGAGCACGAAGAGTCTCTACATTTGGTACCGGGGTTGCGTAGACAAGAGCTTTCAAATGCCCCCATAAATGAAAGTCAAGAGGGTTGAGTTCAGGAGAGCGTGGAGGCCATGGAATTGGTCCGCCTCTACCAATCCATCGGCCACCGAATCTGTTGCTGAGAAGCGTACGAACACTTCGACTGAAATGTGCAGGAGCTCCATCGTGCATGAACCACATGTTGTGTCGTACTTGTAAATTCACATGTTCTAGCAGCACGGGTAGAGTATCCCGTACGAAATCATGATAACGTGCTCCATTGAGCGTAGGTGGAAGAACATGGGGCCCAGTCAAGACATCACCAACAATGCCTGCCCAAACGTTCACAGAAAATCTGTGTTGATGACGTGATTGCACAATTGCGTGCAGATTATCGTCAGCCCACACCTGTTGATTGTGAAAATTTACAATTTGATCACGTTGGAATGAAGCCTCATCCGTAAAGAGAACATTTGCACTGAAATGAGGATTGACACATTGTTGGATGAATGATTCGCAGAAGTGTACCCGTGGAGGCCAATCAGCTGCTGATAGTGCCTGCACATGCTGTACATAGTACGAAAACAACTGGTTCTCCCGTACAGTGACGTGGTCAACGTTACCTTGTACAGCAGCAACTTCTCTGACGCTGACATTAGGGTTATCGTCAACTGTACGAAGAATTGCCTCGCCCATTGCAGGTGTCCTCGTCGTTCTAGGTCTTCCCCAGTAGTGAGTCATAGGCTGGAATGTTCCGTGCTCCCTAAGACGCCGATCAATTGCTTCGAACGTTTTCCTGTCAGGACACCTTCGTTCTGGAAATCTGTCTCGATAGAAACGTACCGCGCCACGGCTATTGCCCCGTGCTAATCCATACATCAAATGGGCATCTGCCAACTCCGCGTTTGTAAACATTGCACTGACTGCAAAACCACGTTCGTGATGAACACTAACCTGTCGATGCAACGTACTGATGTGTTTGATGCTAGTACTGTAGAGCAATGAGTCGCATGTCAACACAAGCACCGAAGTCAACATTACCTTCCTTCAATTGGGCCAACTGGCGATGAATCGAGGAAGTACATTACATACTGACGAAACTAAAATGAGCTCTAACATGGAAATTAAGCGTTTCCGGACACATGTCCACATAACATCTTTTCTTTATTTGTGTGTGAGGAATGTTTCCTGAAAGTTTGGCAGTACCTTTTTGTAACATCCTGTATAATCCTGTAGCTGTCAAACAAACAAAATACTGTCATCTGTGACCTCTCATAAAGTGCTTTAAATAAAAAATGTCTTTTCAAGTAAACCACAATGTCGAAGTAAAACCTCATTAGCAGTATATGTTCCAAGTATGTGAGCCTTATAGTCGTTACGTAATCGTGCAACCAACAAGCAAAAATGTACACACAATGAGACTGTGTCGTCTGTTCCCTATAAAAGTGGACTCATAAAATTACTGTCTTAATTAATATTGTTGCCAGCTACGTCGCCAGTTTCGTAGGTACGTTTTGTAGCTGCCTGTGATGCAAGTCATTGTCTATTATTTCTTTGTTGACGCGCGTCGTTTCTGGGATTTGGAGATCTAACTTCTACAATTTCAACTTGTCGAGAGAGCCCTGCCCTGTTTGAATCACGCCAATTCTGATTATATTCAAGTCTGTCGTCGTAATTATAGTGTCTGTCGTTATGTCGGTAATTTCTGAAATTTCCTTCTTGTGGATCGCGTGGTGGAGAGTCTCTTCCGGAATCGTAATTTCGAGGTGGACCGTTGAGTGTGAAGTTATTTCGTCTCCCTTGATAATAATTATTCTGGTTCCTGTATTGTCTGTTCCTACTGTTATCTCTGTCATATTCATTACCACAGAGAGGTGATCTTTTTCTGTAACTATTGTTATTCTGCCAACAGTTGTCATACAGCTGGTGTCTATTTTGATCACGATTTGTGTTATAAAATTAGTCTTGTCGTGTCTGATTATTATTTCTATCATTCACGAAATTGTAACGGATGTGACCTATAATTATTGTTTTCCTGTTTTCGCATCAAGCGATTGTCTGTGTCGATTTCCAGTTCATGTAAAAGTCCATGAAGAGCTTCGATATCATTGTAGCAACGTCTTGCCAAAATAACATGTCTTAAGAGTTCAGATAATTTAACTAAGCAAATCCCGATGAGTTCCAAGGGGCTGTACGGGTTTGTCGAATACTGATTTTTGTGCAACATGTCTCCAAAATATTTTACCGGACTGTAAAATTCAGACTGTGCAAAATGTTTCATCATTTTAATCCTGTGTTTTACTCGATCTTGAGTAGCCTCAGACCAATATGCAGAAAGGAAGGCGTGATAGAAATCTCCTTCATTGTGACAGTCGCGAATAACTGATCACATTCTTACAGCTGGTTCATTCTCTAGATATCCACATGTGAATTCTAATGTGTGACCAATTAGGAAGAAAGCAATGAGCAAACTGATGAAGCCAAGCTTGTGAATGCATATCATTACCTGAATTCTTGAATGTTTTAAATTTACGGGTAGTAATAAAGAGTTTATAGTCAAAGTCATCGTGGCGCCGAGTTTCAAATCGGTCACTGTTACGTCGTGTCAGCGGTTCCATCTCAAGATTCGGTGCACTTTGCCAACTCCTTTCAAAATCACCAAAATACCCTGTGTTATTACTTTGTAATTTTTTCTTAGTTCTAAATCCATCTTCCCGTGTCGGAACGCGACTATCCTCTGAAATACGTTACTCTTGTATCACATGTTCCAACTGATCTTGTACTTCCCGCATTTCCCTTTAGTGTTGCGTATTAATTTGATTATGACTTTATTTCCCTAATTTCCTCGTGTTCTTTGCTACTGGTCTTGTAACACTCAAATCAACATCTCCCTTCGTAGATAAATTTGTGAACTGATCCGAAAGTTCGACTACTTTTTGCGATAATGTGCTGATTTCCTCCATGCGTTTTTCTGAAATAAGTTTTAGTGTGTCCATTTGTGCTGTAATCGTATCTACTGTGTCCTTTAAGTTTTCCTGAATTAGTAGACATCCTACCAATAACCCATACATTTCATAAGTCACTTACCTCACAAAAATCTTAATTACAAGCACTCCTGCAGTACAGCAAGCACCAATACTGCCAGCAAAATAAAAGATTCTAACTACTGAAGGCTCTAACTACTGATAGGCATGTGGTTAGCAAAGGAAAGATTTTGTTGCAAACAATATATTTGCCTTAATAATGTGACAACCAGTTCAAAAATTATATAATCGCACATGACCTCCAGTTCCAAAAATTATATAATCATCGACAAATTACATTTCCATGACGGACACACGTCCAGATCGTCCGCTCGCGCTAATACTGCAAAACTCCATCACTGCTAATTATTGACCTCTAACCTCCTCCATCACTGCTCACAAGTCACTTCCAACTTCCACCACTGCTGGCTGTTCACCTGTTGACTTAACTTCGAACTGCTAGTCCGACCAGCCACAGAGTCTTTTACAGAGTACAGCGCTGTCAAGAGTTTTTAATGCAGAGCGCTACGTAGTGCTGCCAACATACAAACACATAAACAGCCTAGTTACAGTGTCACCTGTCAGAGTCGTATCTAGACGTATCAGGGGTCGCATATCACTCCAACTGGCCACGCCCCATACCATTACAGAGCCTCCACCAGCTTGAACAGTACTCTGCTGATAAGCAGGGTCCATGGATTCATGAGGTTGTCTTCATACCCATATACGTCCATCCGCCAGGCGAGGCCTAAAGCTTCGTCTCGTGCAGTCAACAAGGGTACACGCGTGGGCCTTCGGTTCCGAAAGCCCACATCGATGAATGGTTCAGAAGCTGAGACTTGCTGATAGGCCAGCACTGAAACCCGCAGCAATTTGGGGCAGGGTTGCACTTCTGTTACGCTGAACGATTCTCTTTACTTGTCGTTAGTCCCGTTCCTACAGGATCTTTTTCTGGCCTCAGCGATGTCGGAGAATTGTTTTTTTTTTTTGTTTTTTTTTTTATCGGATTCCTGATATTCACGGTACATTCGTGAAATGGCCGCGCGGAAAAATCCCCACTTCAGCGCTACCTCGGAGACGCTGAGCCCCTTCGCACGTGCGCCGACTATAACATCACATTCAAACTCACTTACATCTTGATAACATGCCATTGGAGCAGCTGTAACTGATCTAAGAACTGCGCCAGACACTTCTTCACTTATATATACAGCGCCGTATTCTGCTTGTTTACATATCTCTGTATTTGAATATGCATTCCTATACCAGTTTCTTTCGCGCTTCAGTGTAAAACCAATGAGTTCTGTAAGTAACAGAACACGTCTTAGAAAAAGGGTAAAATTAATCCCACGTATGCCTTTACCATACAACAGCTGACAAAAAAGAAACAAGAATTCAATATAGAAACTCTATTTGCATTAATCGACTGCATCAGCGCACTGATGATATGAAACTAAGTGGTAAATATTTGAATGTACGGACCTCACAGGACACGTAGTACAAGTGTAAAAGTCCTACATAAATACACCTTCATTTTCTACCGTAATTCCAGTAATTATACCATAAGTCCTGTTGAAGCCAATGAAGGTGTTAGTTAGGCAGGGTCGTTGCCTGTCGACAGTCTTATTGATCCTGTCCTTAGACGTCACGGAGAAACAATAGAAAGCAATATCTCAATTTGGTATTCAGAGCCAACAACATACAGCTTTTGATAGCAGAGTCTTTCCCGATTATTAGGCTATTGTTTCCTCATCTAGAGACCTTACAGAAAACAATCCATTTGCTGCAAAAAATACTATTAAAAAATCTCAAAAACCTAAACCAGAGTTATGGCCTTGAAGAAAAAGGAATACGACAACAGGACAACTGGACAAGAAATGACCTTTGACGTTTGGCTAAAATTTGAACATATTATGTAATCAATGACACTGATAAGTGTCATTAACCTCAAACAAATTATGTAATCAGTGACCTAGAACTGTCAGCCTCACCTTGAATGTATGGCATCACATGCTTCTTCCCTCCCCCCTCACCAAAACCCTTCCCCACAACCCCGCCATAGTCTTAAAACACGCTCCTCCCTTTCCCTCCTACACATGCTTCTCCTCCAATCATAGCCAACTATTTTGTGGCGAACAAAACGAAAAGCCAATTACAACCCAGTCGTTTATCAACCATTAAAACGAAGAGCCTGTCAGTATGCACCTCAGATCCACCATCTCCTTCTGCGTATACACTCCATGCCAAAACCTGACCATGGTTTAGTCTTTGTACCGAAGTAAAACTACACTTTAAGGAAGCCACTAATTGTTTGTATTATTTATCAAAATACATAAACATTTGCTCTATAACAGTACAATACCACATGGTCCCATTTTAAGCGAACAAATTTCTTGAAAACAGGCCAGTTAGAGACCTACTAAATCAACATATACACATACACTACTGGCCATTAAAATTGCTACACCAAGAAGAAATGCAGATGATAAATGGGTATTTATTGCACAACTACATTATACTAGAACTGACATGTGATTACATTTTCACGCAGTTTGGGCGCATAGATCCTGAGAAATCAGTACCTAGAACAACCACTTCTGGACGTAATAACGGCTTTGGTACGCCTGGGCATTGAGTCAAACAGAGCTTGGATGGTGTGTACGGGTACAGCTGCCCATGCAGCTTCAACACGATACCACAGTTCATCAAGAGTAGTCACTGGCGTATTGTGACGAGCCAGTTGCTCTGCCACCATTGACCAGACGTTTTCAATTGGTGAGAGATATGGAGAATGTGCTGGCCAGGGCAGCAGTCGAACATTTTCTGTATCCAGAAAGGCCCGTACAGGACATGCAACATGCGGTCGTGCATTATCCTGCTGAAATGTAGGGTTTCGCAGGGATCGAATGAAGGGTAGAGCCACGGGTCGTAACACATCTGAAATGTAACGTCCACTGTTCAAACTGTCGTCAATGCGAACAAGAGGTGACCGAGACGTGTAACCAGTGGCACCCCATAGCATCACGCTGGGTGATACGCCAGTATGGCGATGACGAATACACGCTTCCAATGTGCGTTCACTGCGATGTCGCCAAACACGGATGCGACCATCATGATGCTGTAAACAGAACCTGGATTCATCACACTTTGAGACCTTAGATACTCAAGTAGCTTCCATCCACTCTATCAATTTGATTAATAAATTAAATTGATCAATTAACCGCTCCCCTCCTACCCCCGTACCCCCCCCCCCCCCCACCTTCCCCAGATAGAAATTGGAGCAAAAAAGACTCAGTTGATTGGGTATTTGGCGAGTATATGGAATTTTTGCAGTATATGGAATATTGTTTAACAATTTCTGGCAGAAAAGCCAATGTGTGGAATATAGTTTATTTATACAACTTACTGGATACAAGGCGGTATATGGAACATAGTTCAATTATTTACTTAAAGGACTTGGTGGGAAATCGATTGCAGTGTATGGAATAGTGTGTAATCAATGTCTGGTGTATAAGGCAATGTGTGGAGTATTACTTATTCAAAAAAAGGAAGAGATATCAGGTAGTGTTTGGAATACAGTTTATTTATTTAAAGAATTTGTCAGGATGTTGGCTGCAGTGTACGCAATACTGTTTATTTAAACATTTTGAGGGTGACAAGGCAGTATGGAATATTTAAGCAACTGTGATGCCTTTTTATTCTGAATGTGAAAACAGTACCGTCAACAAAACTCATCAAATGTAATTGCACTGTTAAAAACCTTTCAATCACGAAGCACCCAGCATCTGCTGACCCCCAGGCCACACGACACACCTCGCGTATTCCTCCACAGGCAGGCCGGGAGACAGGCCTGCACGAGGAATACGCGAGGTGTGTCGTGTGGCCTGGGGGTCAGCAGATGCTGGGTGCTTCGTGATTGAAAGGTTTTTAACAGTGCAATTACATTTGATGAGTTTCGTTGACGGTACTGTTTTCACATTCAGAATAAAAAGGCATCACAGTTGCTTAAATATTCCATAGATCAGGTATGATTTTTTTTTCTAGTAATTTAATTGAAAGCTTTGTTGCTTTGGTAAAAATAAAATTGTTCTTTTTGTCGTGACAGAATAAATTACTATTAATCACACCAGATTTGTCGGAGAACAGCAGCAACATGTGTAATTGATCCAGCTTTAAGAAATTCTATTACCTTTTAGCGGAAAATTCGTGCGGTACTCTCCGACGTTAGAAAAGTCGTGGTGTTCCGTTCGGAGCAAGAGGCGGCTGTCTTTTCTCATTCGCGATATCGAAAATTACTAAAAAATGAACAGAAATTTTTCTTTCGGAGGAAGATCGCGCGGAGAAAACAGACAGAAGTTACATGAAAGAAACCTAAGGGACCAACTAATTGGATTTGTACGAACATATAAACGGAACTGAAAGAACTTGGAGTAAATACTATAACGATGTCGTCACGACAGCCTCCTGTTCCGACAGAACACACGCTGGATCATAAGCTGCATAAATCTTTTAAACAGGAAAGATTATCACAAGTATAATTAATGAAAATAAGGTAGAGAGTTTCTTTGAAATTAAATAAACTTCAAGGCTTCAAGTATTATATTATGAAACGGAAACTTACATTAACATGGCCACCCATTGTGGCGGTGGAGCGAATTTTTCACGATATACATTCTCGCTTGTTTGTGGCTACATATATTTTTAATCACTTAAACTCTTAACTTTACAATAAAATGATTATATCAGTATGGAGCACAATACTTTTGCGTCCGACTCGCAACACATTCACAGAACAGCTAGACAGCGGCGCGGCTCCCTGCAGAAGTAAAAATTGGCAGTCGTTATTTTTAAACATAAGTGCATCGTTGTTTTTTACTGATCGATAGCAGCGTATAACAGTTTATAGCTATCGTGATATTCTGCGCTTTTCAGGAGCGCGGCAAAGATATCTGGTTACAACATTCATTGGTATATGTTAAAAGTTCGCACATACTGACGCGAATACAGAAAAAAAATACTTTTACACGTTAAAAATCGCAGTGATAAAGGCTGTAATGTCACAATGCCTCCCATGTGAGGCATGATGATTCCGGAAGGATCATCAGGACTCACATGTAGTTTCAAGACATTACTGTGTTTTATCATCTGTTTACTTTCGTTCTAACATAAAATTGGAATAAGTTTGTCATCTAGTTATTTTATGCTTCCAGTACAGTTATGAAAACAAATAGTCTTTCAGTGTCTTTTGTGCACTTTGGCACTTCTCTCAGTTCATTGTAAGGTGTCCTTGCACTGTTATCTTAATTGCTGTTACTGTGAAACAAAATATGACAAAAAACAATCTTAAGTCTAACACACACAAAGATAAATGAATAATACTCTATATAGGAAACAAAACATGTCAGTAGACAAACATACACAGATACATTGAAATAATTACTTAAACAGTCCTCTAAAATTGTCTGTGACCTGTTTGGTCTCGTAATGTTTTTTTTATCCGTTTCATTAGATTCTTTTAGAATGTCGTTGTTAATCAGGACGTTTCACTTGACACTACACTGTACACTTTTATTTGTCACACGCTCACTTAACCGGAGTCTGCAACGTCTATTCTCGTTCGGTGAGCGGCGTCGTCCGAGAGGTCACGACCCTGGGTAGCGTCTTTTTTGTGTTCGCTCGTGTTGCCTCTCTAGTGTCTCGCATCAAGCGTCATGTCGTTTACATGCAAATAAACAGAAAGAAACCTGTGTTAGGTTCATGCTATAATGTAGACTTACAGGTAAAGGTTTTATAGGATTCTGGACAGGATTGATAACCTTCCCCTCCAGTTAACGTTTCAGTGCTCAGTAATGCCTTGTCTTTATTTAACTATCTATCGCAAAATATCCGACGTGACTGATTAAATGGAAATTAATTTGAAGCTAAGACTTCTCTTTTTACAGAATAAATAAAGTTCATAATTAAGTTTCACTGTGATAGCTTTAGCAATGTCTCTTGCGTAGTTGTGAGACGGAAAACATTCTAAGGTCAATGACACGCCTCCACAGCGCGCGCGTCGGTTGTGTTTCAAATGTTAATTGTTGAGTCCAACCGCAAGCAGCTCCGCGCTGTTGCCGGTTACTAGTCCAGTGCAACACGCGCTCGTGTATGCTCGTATGAAGTTTAACGTGTGTCACTCGCGCTCGATCGGCGTATCGAAAACTTGGGTAGAAAATACCACCGTCTGTATCGAGGATTTCACACGACAGTCCCTGCGACCTGCCATGCTGCTTACACACAGGTCAGTGAAGCCAACGTTTTACATATAGTTTGCAAAATAATTTTGCTGTGATCGCTGTCACTACCTGCACTTGCGTGTACACATGTCACTGCACACGTATTTTGTACACTTTATCACTCGCATTTTGTTTAGAACGTCTTAGTGTCTGCAAATTCACATCTCCCATCTCACATTGTGATTTCAAAGTTCACAGTTCAAGTTACTCACAGGTAAATACATTACAAGATTAAACAATGTCTATAAATTACATACATACATACATACATTTCTTAAGTTTGCTTACAGTCACAAAATTCTGTTAACCTTTTCAGTCACGCCACGCCGGATTAGCGTATTGAATACCACTACTTGTGCATCAAGGCACGAATATTTCGGTTATTCTCTCTCCCTTTTACAAAGGTAAAATTTTTTTTTAAAACAAATCTTTTAAGCAGCTTGTTATTTCGTTTCTCTTCAAAATTTAGTGTCGCTGTTTATGTAGAGCACAGATTGAACAAATTCTGTCTCTACTGGTCGGGCATACTCATGCATTTCTCTCCGGAAGATTCATGCTTCATAAAGTTACTGGCTGCGAGTACTACTCGCGGAATGTATTATAATCTCTCAACATTGCTACTCGCGATACGCGATTAGAACAAAACTTTCGCTAACGGATCTCTCCCACAAATTTCGTTTCCACTTCAACCGTCTAAAGAGCACTCAGATGAGCCTGTCAAATTCTAATCCTCACTTTTTTTTAATGGGATAGGATGGGGAAGTGGAAGAGGAGAGGATCAAATATGAACATAAATACACTATATACATATACAAATTCTAGCACAACTACACTAGGATATTTTTGTGACCTTAGATGCATGACATGCGTCACGTGTGCCTTCAAGTGGTTATTCTTTAATCTAATATCAGATCTTAGTTTTATTATTATAATGTGAGTCATATCTGGTGACAGCTTTCTAGTTTCTCACGCTTCCTTCTGGGCGATTGTCGGGCTTGGCTGTGAAATAGCTAATTACTTTAGTGCATCTTACATGTTTAAAGAAGAAACGTTTACCATCAGGAATACTTCAGACTTGTCAGTACGATGTATATGTTTCCATGTAGTGGCACTCTCGACTACATGACCTAACAGCTGTTGTAAAACAGAATAAAGGAAATGCTTTGTTGCTTAGCTATTAAATCTTTATGAGGCTTACTGTTCGTAGATGATACTTTGAATCTGAGACAATCTCCTGAAAACTATCAAATACTACGTGATACTCTCTCTCTCTGTTATTTACTGCTTTTGACAGTTCAAACACTTGGCTACACAAATCTGTTTAATTCTAAAGATCGCGCTAACAAAAGGTATAGTTCATGGCGGTGTTACAATAACGCACAGTTTACACGCAATAGGCTGTACTCTGTACACTTAAAGACTAACATTCCATCTTGAGGGCTGAAAAAGAAATTGCTTAACCTAATATTTCACATACATATATATATTCATTGGAGTTGGAAGGTGGCAATCGTCTACTTCCTTCCGTATCTCCTTTCACCAATAACGGCATTCCTCAATGCCAACAGCCAACTTGGACTGCTTACACCTATGACTAACTTAAAACTAACTGAGAATCTGTCCTCTCAAATGGAATGTGCTTTCCTTTTCGTACGCCATAATAAATCAAATCTTCAATTACCTCCATAGTTTTTCGCCAAAGTGTGAGTACTCGTATCGGTGTGTTTGAATACCGAAGTGTTTCACAGGTTAAACCTTAGGCTAATGTTCCTTTGCTTGTTACTTTGCCTCGTTATACTTCTTGAGATCCTGGTGGTGATACAATCCTTTAATTCTGCCAGATGCTGGATCCGCTATTAGATAACATCCTGTATGTGGTTTTCTAATTACTACAAATGGTCCGTCGTACAATAGCCTCCATTTCCGATTTCTTTTCAACAACTTCGATGGCTTAAAACGTGTCCGTAAAAGCACCTTTTCATTAATATCATATGTAAGAGCCTTAGATACTTTCTTGTCATAAGACTTCTTGCGTAGATTCGCCTGTGCAGCTAAGGATACCAATGCTTGCCTAAGTTTTGCATTTAAATCTAATTCTGGTTCTACAATTTTAGGTATGGGATCTAACCATTTCTTTCCCGATGACTCGTCATTAATTCCGCAGCATCCTCAAGGAGGCGAAAAGGTGCTGCCTTTAGTTTTCCGCTTTCTTGTGATGCGACTGATTTGATTCTTCTGTCACATCACTTGACCATTCTCGCTGGTTTTTTACCCATTGTGTGTGTTGATTTGTATCAAACCCTTGTTGGTACTGCACTTGGTTACCAGGCTGAAAAATCGGTACATTACTTGCCTGCGTAAAATATACCGGTGGATTGTATTATTTTCTTGGTTTATTGTTATTGTATCCTGTTGTGATGGCGTGTACTGTTGTTGTTGCATGAATGGTTGTTGCTGAGGCGTGTATTGCTGTTGTTGCTGGTGTTGTGGCTGCCCATAGGGTTGTGGTGGAGGTAGCTGACCTCCGCAATTTTGATTGTTGCAACGTTTACCCTTGTATTTATTCCCATTCTGGTAGAAGTTACTACCGTTGTTGTTTGATTGGTATGGGGCATTCCCGTAATACTGTTGTTGCGTGTTGTATATTGGATTGTACCGTTGGTTGCCGTAATGCTTGTTTTTGTGTTTACCATTACGGTAACCATTGTTTCGGCCTCTATTGCGGTTATTGTACTGTTTGTTTCCGTATTGTGTTTCGTGTGAACCATTTCCATTACTACCGTTTCCATTCGAATACGTGCCTGCGTTGTTGTTCTTACGGTTAGCATTCGCACGCGCGTCTTCGTGTATAAGATCGAGCGAATCAAGGACGGATAAAAATGCGTCCTGATCTTCCTCTGACACGTTCACCAATTTTTCGCGTATGGAAATGGGTAGTTTTGACTTAAGAATCATAATAACATCTTTTGTTTATGGGAGTGTCCCAATATTGTATCATTCTCAAGTACTTTTCAAAGTACCGGCGAAGTCTGCCACTGTTCGAATGGAAAGGTTCGGCGTTGTAGACCTCTTTGCGTAGGCGTTGCTGAACACCTGCGCTCCAAAATTTGCTTAAAAAGTTCTCAAACTCGCTAAATGTTTTGCACTTATCAACCATCTCGGTTCCCCATATAGCACTTTCTCCTTGTATATATCCGGTAATGAATTGTATTCTCTGTTTGTCATTCCAGGCAGCTGGAAAGACTCCTGAAAAGTTTTTTAGGAAAACGACTGGATGAATATTTCGCCTTTCCGGTTGGAATGGTTGAAAAACTCTGTGTTTCAATACACTCTCCTCTTTCATGAGGGTTGTGAGTGTCAATTGTTCAGTGTTGTTGTTGTGTGGATCGTTAAATTCATTTTTTGGTCGCGGAATGTACTGTGGTGTGTTGTGTTGTTGTGTTGTCTGGTATTGATGTTCACCTGGCTCAGAAGGTAGTGAGTGTTTCCCGTCACTCTGGTTATCATACTGTAGTGTTTGAATTTGCTGTTTCAGGTCGGATATCTCATCTGTTACTTGCTTCCGCCATTCCGGCAAATCCCGGGTAAACACTCGTCTAATTTGGCCTAGTTCAGTACAAACAGTGTCTCCTGAACTGCCGGGTGCAGATAATATGTCTAAGGTTGCGGATTTAACAACATCTTTCAAGTCACGTGTAACCTTCTCCTCAACAAGCTTCTCTTGTACATCAATCCATTCTTTGTAATGTTCGGTAAGTGCTTCAGTGTGCGAAGCAACACTACTGTTAACTCTTTCCTCAATAGTTCGGTCCGAAATGTCATTCGCCATTGCACTTACTTTTGATTCTACAGTGGCTACCGCTGTCGCTAACTCGTCTACCTGTCGTGCAACTGTTTTATACGCAAGTTTTACCGAATCGGTTTCTTTGCGACACGCTTCGATTTGAGTTGTGAGATTCTGACCAATGTTATCAATTTTGTTATTCAGAGTGCTTATCTGTGTTGTCAAAGTGGTTACTTGCGCCGTGACGTCACCCTTAACCGAATCTATCTGTGCTGTGAGAGAGCCTACTTGCGTAGTGAGGGTACCTACTTTCGCTGTGAGAGAGCCTACTTTCGCATCAATGGTGGTATTTACGTCATTCCTAACTGAGTCAATCTGTGTTGTCATATCCGTTTTCAACTCTGATAAAAACTTGTCTCTGTCTTTCTCACGTTGTTCCCTCTCCTGTCTGTCTAGTATCAATTCCTGTAACATTTTGACAATGTCAATTGATACCGTTATCGGGGAGGTGGGTGTTTCCTGCTGAGTGCCGTCCACGTTAACTACCTCTTGTCTGTCGTCTGTCCTGGCCGTCGTTCCGCGTGAGCGGAGTCTGTAATGTTTGTTAACAGTGCCGTCGCTTTCGTCTGCAGAGTTCGCGCTCGCTTGTCCGTCCGCCATAATGAAATTCAACTATTGCCAACTTAAAATGGGTACTGCCAACTGAAATTCTGATTGTCAATTATTCTTGCCGCGCAAGTTAAAGTCGCGGCGCGTTCGTCAAATGTCTAATGTTACGTGGGTAATAACTGACACACGTCTGTAGCAAAAAGACAAGATGGAGTCAACGCCGTTGAAACAATTGATTGCCAACGCTGTTACACAGAAAAGACTGAAATGGCATCCATCTTGAACTTACACGAGAATACTAACTACAGTATAAAACAAATAGTCAAGCAAAAGGTTACAGAAAATGTTCAAATATTTACGGAGAAAAAAAAAGTGGTTTTTTACGTTAAGCTACAGAAAGGATAGAGTGAGGTCGAATTTGAAGGTCAAATGAGCTACTCTTTAGACAGAACTATGGCAAACGAAAATTTGGTACTCACTCGGCGTTGTCTTCAAAACTGCAAATCTGCGTCTTATTAAATCCCAAGATTTTTGTGTAAATACCGCGTCCTTCAATATTGCGTATATTTATTGCTCATCCGTAATTTTATGCAGCATTGGGTTCCAAAGAGCGATACATGAAATAAGACAATCATATATTAGTACCATGACACTTTCAATATTTTAGTCAAGTCCCTGTTCGGGCGCCAGATCTGGTATGATTTTTAGTAATTTAATTGAAAGCTTTGTTGCTTTGGTAAAAATAAAATTGTTCTTTTTGTCGTGACGGAATAAATTACTATTAATCACACCAGATTTGTCGGAGAACAGGAGCAACATGTGTAATTGATCCAGCTTTAAGAAATTCTATTACCTTTTAGCGGAAAATTCGTGCGGTACTCTCCGACGTTAGAAAAGTCGTGGTGTTCCGTTCGGAGCAAGAGGCGGCTGTCTTTTCTCATTCGCGATATCGAAAATTACTAAAAAATGAACAGAAATTTTTCTTTCGGAGGAAGATCGCGCGGAGAAAACAGACAGAAGTTACATGAAAGAAACCTAAGGGACCCACTAATTGGATTTGTACGAACATGTAAACGGAACTGAAAGAACTTGGAATAAAGACTATAACGATGTCGCCACGACAGCCTCCTGTTCCGACAGAACACACGCTGGATCATAAGCTGCATAAATCTTTTAAACAGGAAAGATTATCACAAGTATAATTAATGAAAATAAGGTTGAGAGATTTTCTTCGAAATTGAATAAACTTCAAGGCTTCAAGTATTATATTATGAAACGGAAACTTACATTAACATGGCCACCCATTGTGGCGGTGGAGCGAATTTTTCACGATATACATTCTCGCTTGTTTGTGGCTACATATATTTTTAATCACTTAAACTCTTAACTTTACAATAAAATGATTATATCAGTATGGAGCACAATACTTTTGCGTCCGACTCGCAACACATTCACAGAACAGCTAGACAGCGGTGCGGCTCCCTGCAGAAGTAAAAATTGGCAATTGCTATTTTTAAACATAAGTGCATCGTTTTTTTTTTTTTACTGATCGATAGCAGCGTATAACAGTTTATAGCTATCGTGATATTCTGCGCTTTTCAGGAGCGCGGCAAAGATATCTGGTTACAACATTCATTGGTATATGTTAAAAGTTCGCACATACTGACGCGAATACAGAAAAAAAAAACTTTTACACGTTAAAAATCGCAGTGATAAAGGCTGTAATGTCACACAAGGCAGTATGGAATATTTAAACAATTGTGATGCCTTTTTATTCTGAATGTGAAAACAGTACCGTCAACAAAACTCATCAAATGTAATTGCACTGTTAAAAAACCTTTCAATCACGAAGCACCCAGCATCTGCTGACCCCAGGCCACACGACACACCTCGCGTATTCCTCCACAGGCAGGCCGGGAGACAGGCCCGCACATGGTGCCAGCTCATGGAGCAACTCTTTGATATTAACACCTCAGAAATTCCTTTCAGGACACATGCTCTCCCTATCCCACCCTCTCTCTCTCTCTCTCTCTCTTTCTCCCTCTCTCTCTCTCTCTCTCTCTCTCTCTCTCTCTCTCTCTCTCTCACACACACACACACACACACACACCACAAGTAGATGCTTCCTGTTTGTGTCAACCAGTGTATGCAAACACAAACAGACCAAGATGTTCCCCTCACCCCTCCTCCCTTCCATCCCCCTCCCCTGACCCCCTCGCTACTCTCGAGATCTGGTGTTGGTTGCTGGTACGTCCCCTTGTTCTCACACTTCCACTGTTATGGAAACTTGTAGCGGATGGAAATAAGACATTCAAGAAGACGTTCGTAGCGTCTGTATATGCCACACTAACCCAGCTTTATCCTGAACCAAGTAGTAGTGGTAGTGGATACCTGGCAAAGCCCCCCTTCCCCCCCCCCCCCCCCCCCCCGCAGCTGTGGATGTCTTGGAAATATTCCACCATTCTATGAGAATGATTGACTAATTAATTAAATCAATACCCTCTGTGTGCAGCCAGTTTTTCCTTGCATCCTATTGGTGGATACTTGTACTGTTATATTTGGTGATATTCGATCCAGTAGCTGCCGGTTTACAAACCTTACTGGATTTTTTCCCCATCATTCCTATTGGTGTTCAAATGGCTCTGAGCACTATGGGACTTAACTTCTGAGGTCATCAGTCCCCTAGAACGTAGAACTACTTAAACCTAACTAACCTAAGGACATCACACACATCCATGCCCGAGGCAGGATTCGAACCTGCGACCGTAGCAGTCGCGCGGTTCCGGACTGAGCGCCTAGAACCGCTAGACCACCGCGGCCGGCTCCTATTGGTGTAGTCATTTGGTAGGAAGTCCATTACGTCTGAGGTAGCTGAAAATTTCAAATTTCAGTTCAACTGCATGCTTTGTCCTTATACAATTTGCAGGAGGGGCTGGACGGATGCGTCTTCACAATCCCACTGTCGGAAACAATAAAATGGCCAATCGGGAATTTGACGTTGCGATTGGGTTTTTAAAGCGCTATAGAATTCCTAAATTGCTTCTGTCCACTACATTGTGAAGGAGGAGGAATAAGGGCTAACTGCGTGATAGGATAGAGACAACAACAAATACCTCTGCAAGACAGAGTCCACTGTGATGTACTGAGAACCACTAAAGACGACACATTTAACACCTGATCCAGTCCGCAGTAGTAGTAGTAGTTGTCATGGCTAGATATCGGAGATAGCTATTAATCAAGAATTTGACGCTGTGATTGGGCTTTTAAAGCACTATAGAATTCCTAAATTGACGCCTTCTTGAGAGATACCCTCCACTCCTTCCAAAGAAACAATGTAAGTGTAGACCAGGTATGGCTTGAATTCAGAGAAATAGTATCGACAGTAATTGAGAGATTTATACCAAATGAATTTACAAACGACGGAGCTGATCCCCGTTGGTACACAAAGCAGGTCAGAATCCTGTTGCAGAAACATCGAAACAAGCATGCCAAATTCAAATAACGGCAAAATCTCCTAGATTGCCGCCTCTTACAGAAGCTTGAGATTTAGCAGGGACTTCTGCGCGAGATGCTTATGATTTTTCCTCAAAGAAACTTTGTCTCGAAACCTGGCAGAAAATCCAAAGAGACTCTGGTCGTACGTAATGTATGCTAGTGGCAAGACACAGTCAATGTCCTCCCTGCGTGATAGCAATGGAAATAGTATCGATGATAGTGCTGCTAAGGCAGAATTATTAAACACAGTTTTACGAAATTCCTTCATCAAAGAATATGAAGTAAATATTCCAAAATTTGAATCAAGGACAGATACTAACATGAGTAACTTAGAAGTAGATATCCTGTGAGTGGCGAAGCAACTTAAATCACTTAATAAAAGCAAGTCTTCTGGTCCAGACTGTATACGAACTAGGTTCCTTCCAGAGTATGCTGAAGCAATAGCTCCATAGTTAATCATATACAATCGCTCTTTCGACGAAAGATCTGTACCGAAAGACTCGATAGTTGCACCAATATTCAAGAAAGGCAGTATGAGAAATCCACAAAATTACCAGTCCGTATCATTAATGTCGATTGCAGCATAATTTTGGAACATACATTGTGGATTTGGAGAATATCATTCTTGTGAAACACAACTAGTTCTTTAGTCACATGAAGTGTTGAGTGCTATTGACAAGTGATTTCAAATTGATTCCACATTTCTAAATTTACAGAAGGCTTTTGACACTGTACCACACAACGGCGTGTAGTGAAATTGCGTGCTTGTGGAATATCGTCTCAATTATGTGACTGGAATCGTGATTCCTGTCGGAGAGGTCACAGTTCGTAGTGACTGACGGGAAGCCATCGAGTAAAACAAGTGATTTCTGGCGTTCTCCAAGGCCCTCTGCTGTTCTTTATCCATATAAACGATTTAAGAGACAATCTGAGCAGCCGTCTTAAGTTGTTTGCAGATTGCGCTGTCGTTTATGGCCTAGTATTGTCATCAGAAGATCAAAACAAATTTCAAAAAGATTCTGAAAAGATATTTGTATAGTGCGAAAATTGGCAACTGATCCTAAATATTGAAAAGTGCACGTTAATCCACATGAGTGCAAAAGGAATCCGTTAAACTTAAGTTACACGATAAATCAGTCAAATCTAAAAGCTGTAAATTCAACTACATACCTAGGAACTACAATTATTATCAACTTACATTGGAAAGAAAACATACAAAATGTTTTGGGGAATGCAAACCAAAGACTGTGTTTTATTGGCAGAACACTTAGAAAATGTAACAGATTTACTTAAGAGACTGCCGGCCGGAGTGGCCTAGCGGTTCTAGGCGCTACAGTCTGGAACCGCGCGACCGCTACGGTCGCAGGGTCGAATCCTGCCTCGGGCATGGATGTGTGTGATGTCCTTAGGTTAGTTAGGTTTAAGTAGTTCTAAGTTCTAGGGGACTGATGACATCAGATGTTAAGTCCCATAGTGCGCAGAGCCATTTGAACTGAAGAGACTACCTACATTGGACTTCTCCATCCTCTTTTGGAGTACTACAGTTTGATGTGGGATCCTTACCAGATAGGATTGACGGAGTACATCGAAAATGTTCAAAGAAGGGCAGCACGTTTTGTATTATCGTGAAATGTGGAGGAGAGTTTCGCTGACATGATACAGTATTTGGGGTGGACATCATTCATCGTTTTTCGTTGCAGCGGTATCTTCTCACCACATTTCAATCAATCCGAACGCGAAAATATGCCGACTTGCATTGGGAGAAACGATAATCGTAATAAAATAAGGTCAATCGGAGCTCGCATGGAAAGATACAGGTGTTCGACTTTTCCACATGCTTTTCGAGATTGGAATAATAAAAAATTATTGTGAAAATGGTTCAATGAACCATCTGCCAGGCACTTAAGTGTAATTTGCACAGTATTCATGTAGATGTAGAGGTAGATGTAGATCTCTGCCTCATTCAGAGGAATGAGAAGGATGGGCCTACTGTGTGACAGAGTAGAGCCAACAGCAAATACCTTGCAAGACAGAGTCCACTGCGATGTATTGAAAAACACTAAACATGACACACTTAGGCCATGATTCAATCCATAACACTAGTTGTCACGGCTAGAGTCATAGATCGCTAAAACACTCGACCATCCGGTCGCTCATGTCCCAATGTTCATACGCAGCGCGCCAACCCCTTCATAAACTGTCAGCACCAACGCTCAGAGGTCAGAGAAAACTGCCGCAGCGACCGCAGTCACAGCCGTTGCAGTGTGTGTGTGTGTGTGTGTGTGTGTGTGTGTGTGTGTGCGCGCGCGCGCGCCAGAGCGCACCACTCCCGGCCATGGAGGGCATCCAGGGATGATTGGAGTGGTACTATTTTGCATGTTATCAATTGAGATGTTTATATTTTCTCTCCTCCGCGTTGCAAATGTTTTGAGTGAAATGCCCAGTCGTTGCGCTGTTGTTTTCACGTCAATTCTACCAACATTGAGAGTTGTTTAGTTTTCGGGATTTTGTAAAATTCCTGGATTCATGTCTCGTCGCTGTGCAGCCTATGAAAAGGATTGCGGAAGACTCCCAAATAAATTCCAAAGTACAGTGCAGTTTTAATGCATATATATTTCCAGGACTCTGGTGTCCAAGCCTGGTGAAACTCTACCGGTTACATCACATGTACCCAAAGTTGACACAAAACGAAACACAGATTTCACAACAATCAACAAACGAGTGAGCCTACAATAGATTTGCCCGCAACCCTAGCCAAAAAACCAGTGCCTCAAGGCGCCTGCGTGGCCTCTATTTATACTTTTGTTAACAATTACAAACAATGAAAATTACAATTTTATGTAAAATCACAGTTAAAAGTTAAACCGAATATGAGATACACATTGCAAAAAATTTACAATCTCAGTGCTGAACAAGGTGAACCTATTTCAACTTAGTTACGAGTTAATATAACATTTTATGATCAATTACGTTACAGGTAACAATTACACTTCTAAATTTGTGTATAACAAATCAACTAGTGCCTGAATTTTAGCTTTAACATGTATCGGAGATTCAATTAGCATGCTTTATTTATATATTCTTCTTAATTTGCTGTAGTAAATTTATACTGATAGGTTTACTGGTACATCCTGACCATGTGCTACATTTCTTTCGGTTAGTTACAGTATTAATTTCACATTTATATTATGTTTCTCACATAAGAACAATGTTAATCAACAAAGAATCGTTTTCGAATTATATGTATACTGAAATTGTGGTTAGTTTTGTATGTAATTTGGAAACAGGTCACTTTACAATTGGACAATTAGGACTGGTGTTTATCTTTAATGCTCTCCGAGGGGTTCTGATAGGTAGCAATGAGATACAGTAATATTTCACAATACATCCAGCCCCAACACTTGGCAGTGTTGAATCGCTCAATTTTCCATTAAGAATACATGCAAACATATGATCGCAGAGACAGCCCTACACATACTGAGTATTGGTTTGTTATACATCTATACAGAGGGCGCCACCGCCAGTACTTGCCCCTGCATTGCGGGCAAGAACCGACTAGCCACCCGGCCAGAACTTTTCTTTGTACCCACCACTCACGAGAGCCTTGTGCTGAAGAGCCCATTCGTTCCAGGCATAGGCTATATCCGCCAAGCGCTCCACATGCCAAATAGTATAGTCCTAGGAAGCCAGCCACATATTTCTCACTGTAATTACAGTTCAACGTTATGATTGCAGCCCCCACCGGATGACATTCGACAGTGAGCGATTTAAAAAACACCTCCTCCTGATGACTGCAGTTCTGGAAATATCATTAGCTTTGTCCCCCTTATGAACGCACATAATTTTCGACATAAAATCCTTTTCGCCCTTACGGCTATTGATGCAGTGAAATCTCTGTCTCCCACGTCAAATCCATACCTCCCTTACAGTCAGACAGTCATTTTCCTTACGTACATCAGAACCATGACCACAATAACATTGCACCCCAACACAAACTTTATAAGCTTGCCGATCACAGCCAATCTATCACACATCCCCTGCTAAATACAATACTTCACCAAGAACTTAATGCTGGTGGCATCAAACAACATTAAGCGAAAATCTGCGATCAACGGACATGCCTCATTTCTTTTTCTTGCGAGTGGTACCACTGTGACCGACGAAGAAAGACGTAATCGTCTTATAAGCAACCAGATGTTGAGAATACGATCGCAATGACTATATTATTGTCACCCTGCATGAAAAGCATGCAGAAGTATTGCTAATGACATGCATGTTAAAAATTATACATGCTATATAAATCGAGGTATGGTATTGATTCCAAATTGTCTTCCACATAAATACCACAATTTGGAATCAAGATGGTGATAACTTGGTTGTGTTTTAACAGACCGAATGTGCGGATGCACGTCACAAGCTATGTAAGCTCCTAATAAAATCACCCCCCTCACCGAATTTAGAAAGTGATTCAGCTAAGGAACGTGGTGTTAAGGCGATATCTGCAACTACATCATGTCACTGCTAGTATTTCTCACGCTAACAAATAGCACTTCTAACGCATTCTATCTCGATGCCATGTAGACAGTGTAACAGAGGTTCTGATATCTACTGGGTTATAGGTGAGGGAGGATGATGGTTGACTGAAAATGATCACTTACAGTAGATGGTGTTCTGTGTGAGGAATCACATAAGATACGTGGCGCTAGATTGAATTTGTAAGAAGTGTATCAAATCCTATCACTAATACACCTACTTTTCAGATCTATAGTTAATGATTTCTGGTAGAAATGCTGTCTGCCATATGGAATTAAGTCCCTCCAATCTACCACAGATATATCTACATCTACAGCTGCATCTACATCTACATACATACTCTGCAATCCACCATATGGTGCGTGGCGGAGGGTACCTCGTACCACAACTAGCATCTTCTCTCCCTGTTCCACTCCCAAACAGAACGAGGGAAAAATGACTGCCTACATGCCTCTGTACGAGCCCTAATCTCTGTTATCTTTGTGGTCTTTCCGCGAAATGTAAGTTGATGGCAGTAAAATTGTACTGCAGTCAGCCTCAAATGCTGGTTCTCTAAATTTCCTCATTAGCGATTCACGAAAAGAACGCCTCCTTTCCTCTAGAGACTCCCACCCGAGTTCCTGAAGCATTTCCGTAACACTCGCGTGATGATCAAACCTACCAGCAACAAATCTAGCAGCCCACCTCTGAATTGCTTCTATGTCCTCTCTCAATCCGACCTGACAGGGATCCCAAACGCTCGAGCAGTACTCAAGAATAGGTCGTATTAGTGTTTTATAAGCGGTCTCCTTTACAGATGAACCACATCTTCGCAAAATTCTACCAATGAACCGAAGGCGACTATCCGCCTTCCCCACAACTGCCATTACGTCCCACTTCATATCGCTCTGCAATGTTACGCCCAAATATTTAATCGACGTGACTGTCTAGCGCTACACTACTAATGGGATATTCAAACATTATGGGATTCCTTTTCCTATTCATCTGCAATAATTTCCATTTATCTATATTTAGAGTTAGCTGCCATTCTTTACACCAATCACAAATCCTGTCCAAGTCATCTTGTATCCTCCTACAGTCACTCAACGACGACACCTTCCCGTACACCACAGCATCATCAGCAAACAGCCGCACGTTGCAATCACCTTATCCAAAAGATCATTTATGTAGATAGAAAACAACAGTGGACCTACCACACTTCCCTGGAGCACTCCAGATGATACCTTCACCTCCGATGAACACTCACCATCGAGGACAACGTACTGGGTTCTATTACCTAAGAAGTATATATGTTGGGTCCTACGGATATTTCTTTTAATCATTACAGCCACTGGTGAATTATATTCATGGCACTCCCATATCTCCAAACGAGTCACCTTTTTCGAACCAATCTGCTAAGCATCCCATCCAGCAGAACTCCAGCATGGTTTTAGACAATCTCTCTGCATCATGTAGCTGTTTCTCAGGCACTGCCCTGCCATCTCTGCAGCTTTGTCCATGTGATTGTTCGAATTTAAGTCAGAACCGCCTTCTGAATTCTGTGGAGAAACAGGGTGAGCTGAATTAATAGGATAGGACCGAGTTTTGACCAGCTGGTGGAAAAGGTAATATGTTGTAGCCCCACCAACCGTGTATAATGTCTATGGCCAGCAGCAAACGAAGCAACGAAGCTTTCTCCTTAAACACAAGGTAGTAGAAGTATAGTACTAGCAATTACAGTGGTGTTTCTAATCACGAAAATTAGGTCAGCTCCACATTATATGGGAACTGGATATGGATGAGGATTTTGTTACTGCACTGTGATGCATCTCCATACTACATACAGGTACTACAGTCCAAAGGTGATCTGCATCCCTCTGAGTGCATTCATGTCTGCCACCCAAACATTCTCCCTATCGTCGTTATTTTCAATCATCCAACTGAGAAAACCTATGAACTATGAAGACTCCAGTAACTTCACCCAGTAGAGAACTCGGTAAGATATTACCATGTCCCTCTCTTCCAATACATCGAAAACAAATTCCGTCTGTTTGCTGGCATCGAGCATTATGTTGTGGTACTGTTAAATACACAGTTGTTGGTCCACTGAAGCAGGTGGCCAGTGATCGAAGTCGCTTGCACAGATCAGTGTAAAGTTTCATTACCTGTACTGTAGGAGGGCCATATCTATAGGCTATCAGTCGGAATTGCAAAAGAGGG
The DNA here is from genome assembly GCF_021461395.2 of Schistocerca americana. NCBI lineage: Eukaryota > Metazoa > Arthropoda > Insecta > Orthoptera > Acrididae > Schistocerca > Schistocerca americana. The sequence continues at coordinate 409,678,965 of NC_060121.1, read as the reverse complement.
TCTCTGTGTTGTTCTTTCATAAGCAGTTTGATACACTGTTTTTTCTGCTGCAACGCATCCAAGCAGTGTATGACTACACATTTTGTGTTTCCACCATGACTTCGAGGTCTGCCTCAGGTGTTAAACTAACATTAATACACTCTCCAACTTCCACTCGGTTCTGACTTAAATTCGAACGATCACATGGACAAAGCTGCAGAGATGGCACGGCAGTGCCTGAGAAACAGCTACAAGATGCAGAGAGACTGTCTAAAACAACGCTGGAGTTTCGCTGTATGTGATGCTTAGCAAGCAGGTTCGAAAAAGGTGACTCTTTTCGAGATATGAGAGTGTCACAAATATGATTCACCAGTGGCTGTAATGATTAAAAGAAATCTCCATAGGATCGAGCACAAGTGTGTGGTAGAATGGAAAGACTTGATTCCAAGTGCCAGACAGTTTTTCTACCCGAAAGCGTTACACTATAGATCTGAAAAGTCAATGTATTGGTTATAAGATTTTGTACATTTCTTACAACTTCAAACCAGCATTGCATTTTTAAAGGGACTCCTCACATAGGACACCATCTACTGTATGTGATCATTCCCAATCGACTATCATCCTCCCTCACTTGTAACCTCTGTTACACTGTCTACATGGCATTGAGATAGAAGTGTTAGAAATACTATTTGTTAGTGTGAGGAATACTAGAAGCAACACGAGGGAGTTGCAGATATCTGCTTAGTACCACATTCCTTAGCTTAATCACTTCCTAAATTCGGTGAGAAGGGTGATTTTGTTATGAGTTTACATAGCTGGTGACGTGCACCCACACTTTCGGTCTGTTAAGAGACACCCAGACTATCACCGTCTATATTTAATGCTGGAGTTTTTATGTTGAAGACAACTTCATTCGGAAGAAATACCACACTGTCTCTTCATAAAAGTGACATAGATATTGAAATTTCAAGAGCCACAGCCATCAGGAGGAAGTATTTCAGATATTTCGTTCATTGTTGAGTATCATCCGATTGGGGCAGTATCGTAATACTTAATTGTAATTGCAATGATAAATATGTGGCTGGTTTCCTAGGGCAACACTGTTTGGCAAGCGGGTATGTGGTGGAGGTAGCCTGTGTCTGGAACAAATGGGCATTTCCAGCTTAAGGCTCTCCCAAGTAGCGGGTACAAAGAAAAGTTTCGGCCAGCTGGCTAGTCGGTTCTTGCCGGTAGCTGCAGGGGCAAGTCCCGGTGGTGACGCTCTCTGCATAGCTGAATAGCGAACCAATACTCAGTATGTATTGGGCTGCCTCTGAAATCACTTGTGTTGCATGCCTTCTCTGTGGAAAATTGAGCAATTCAATATTGATCACTCCCAAGTGTTGGCACTGAATTATTGATAGCATCTGAATTCCTACCACTCCAATCGTCCCGGATTCCCTTCATGGCCAGGGGTCATACACTCTGGCATACATGCACCTCCACAGCTGTGGCTGCAGTTGCAGCGACAATTTTCTCCAGCCTCTGAGCACTGGTGCTGGCGGTGTATAAAGCGATTGGCACACTACATATGGACATAGGAGCATGGGCGACAGATGTGCGATTGTTTCGGTTATCTCTGACATCTAGCCATGACACCTACTGCTACAAATTGGATTGTGGTTTAAGTGTGAAGTGTTTAGCCTTCTCAACACACTGCAGTGGGACCTTGTCTTGCAGAGATATTTGTTGTTGTCTCTACCCTATCACACAGTTGGCCCTTCATCCTCCTCCTGAATATAACAGAGAAAAGCAATTTAGGAATTCTGAAGTACTTTAAAAACCCAATCACAATGTCAAATTCCTAACTGATCGATTTAGTGTTTCCGATAGTGGTATGGCCAGCAAATATCTGTCAGCAACTCCCGCAAATTGTTTAAGGACACAGCATACAACTGAGCTGAAATTTGAAATTTTCAGCTACCTCCATCATAATGGATTTCCTACCAAATAACCTAACTGTGCCAGTCACCACCAGTAGGAGAAGGGAAAAAAATTAAGTAGGCTTTGGAAAGCGGTAAGTTGTGGGATCGAATCCCACCAGATATAACAGTCTAGGTATCCACCAATAGGATACAACGAAAAATTGACTGCACGCAAAGGGTATAGATTTAATTAATTAGTCGATCAATCTGATAGAGTGAGGAATATTTCCAAGATGTCCACTGCTGTGCGGGGGGGAGGGGGGGGGGGTGGAGAGCGATGCAAGGCATCCACTACTTTGTTCAGGACAAAGTTGGGGTTAGTAAGGCACATGACAAATGCTACCTACTTCTTGAATATATTGGTCTTTCTGTAACAGAAGTCCATAGTAGTGGAAGTGTGAGAACGAAAGGATGTACCTGCATGAATGGCGAGGGGTCAGGGAAGGCGGATGGAAGGGAGGAGGGGTGAGGAGGATATCTTGGTCTGTGTGTGTTTGCATACACTGGTTTACACAAACAGGAAGCATGACTTGAGAGAGAGAGAGAGAGAGAGACATAGAGCATGTGTTTCAACAGGAATTTCTAAGGAATCAATATCAAAGAGTTGCCTCAAGCTGAAACTGTTTGCAGGCCTCTCTTCTAACCTACATGTGTGGGAATAGGCAAGGCAGCTGGCGCTTGGTGTTGCCCAGGGGATGTCGGACTGCATGTGCCTCACAATCCAAAGATTTTTAACAGTGTAATTATGTTTGATGGGATATGTTGACGCTATTACTTGCGAAATTGGAATAAAAAAGCGCCGCCATTGTTTAAATTTTCCATACTGCCTCGTCACTCTCAAAATGTTTAAATAAACAGTATTTCGTACACTGCATTCAATTTCCCTCTAAATTACTTAAATAAATGAGTAAAGTATATTCCAAACACTGTCCTATATCCTATAAGTTGTTTAAATAAATACTATTCCATACATTGCTTTGTCTACCAGAAATTGTTTTAACAATACTCCACACACTGCAATCGATTTCCTGCCACACCTTTTAAATAAATAAATAAACTATGATCTCTACACCAACTGTATCGAATAAATTGTTTAAATAAATAGTATCCCACAGATTGCCTTGTCTACCAGAAATTGTTTGAATAATATTCCATATATTGCAATTGATTCCTTGCCAAACAACCTATCAACTGAGGCTTTTTCCCAACAATTTCCAGATGGGCGAGGGGAGCGGGGAATGAAGGTGGGAGGGAAGGGGTTAATTAATTAAGAAGTTTAATTAATTAGTCAATCAAACTGATAGAGTGGGAGGGGGCTATTGGAATAACTGAGGCCTGAAAGTGTACTTGTATCTGTGAGAGGGATGATGGGAGCATTGGAGGCTTCCTGGGAGTTGGAGGAGGTGGAGAGAAAGGGGTGGAAGGGTGCTTGGAAGGACAGATCATCCCCAGGGGATCATAAATTAATTCCAAGATGGTCATAAACCACTTAGCAAACCAACAGGTTAAGGAGAGACAGAGAGGGGGTCATAATTCAATCAAGATTACCCCTGAATGTATGCAACCTGCACTAAAAAAATGCACTAGAACACTCATTACCCCACTACTAATGATAGCTATAAGATAGAAAGAAATTCTAATGGTAAACTGCCGCATCATTTGAAACAAAGAGCCAGATTTTGAAGTGCCCCTGAAAAACAGTGAAGCTCACATAATGCTGCATATAGAAAGATGGTTGAAACTTGAAATTGCTAGCAGTGAGAGTGTTGGGGAAAATTTAAGTGTATATGGAAAGGACAGGTAAATAAGACATGGAGGTGGTACATTTGTCACAGTAGACAAGAAATTCAGATCCAGAAGTTGTATGTGAGATTGTTTACGAAAGGTTCAGTATCAGGGGTGGGCATAAAATCATAAAAGGATTCGTCTACCACCCACCAAACTCCTCCCCTGACGTAACCGAAAATCTCAGTTCACTTGTACATAAGTTTGCGAATCATCCTGAATTCATCAGTGGAGACTTTAATCACCCAACAATTAATCAGGAAAATTACACTTTCTTTAGTGGTGGGCGTGGTAAGACATCCTGTGAAACATTACTAAATGCCTTCTCTGAAAACTACTTAGACCAGATAGTTATGAACCCCACTCATGATGTAAATATGTAGGATCTGATGGCAACGTCCACATCGAAACCGGTATCAGTCACCATGACACGGTTGTGACAACAACGACTACTAACGTGCAAAGGACAACTGAAACAAGTAGAAAGATATATATGTCAATAAACTAGATAAAATATCAGCAATGTCATATCTCAACTAGGAACTTGAAACTTTCAGCACAGGGCAGGAGCATGTGGAGGAACTACAGCTCAAGTTTAAAAGAATAGTTGACTACGTACTGGATAGATACATACACAGTAGAACAGTTCATAATTGGAAGGAACCTCCATGGTACACATTTACTGAAAGATAACTTCTAAAGAAACAGAAACTACTGCATGATAGGTGTAAAACATAGCTTAGGACTGTAAATACAGAGATGATGAATGAAATGTGTTTGCCTGTCAAGAGATCAGTGTGTAATGCCTTCAGTCACTACTGTAGCAGAATATTGTCAAATGATGTTTCACAAAACCAAAGAAATTTTGGTCATATGTAAAGGCTAGTATTGGTATAATGGGGCTCCAATACCATCTTCTATATTAAACTGATGTGCAAATTACTTAAACTGATCAATTAAGTACTACCCCCCAACAAGCCACACCCCCACCCAAACCTGGATGGTGTCATGTATTTTCCCCAGCCACCACATGCATCCCAACATCCTCCTCCTCCCCATCCCTCCCTGTTGCCCTCGCACATCTACTCTATTGACAAGAATTTCGAAGTTTGGCGGGAATTTCCAACTTTGGCAAAAATAACTTTGTTCCAAGTCTGTGCTGACGTCACAAACTCCCCCACCCATGAACTGGCGATAAATCAAAAATGGTAGTGCCCTTTCTGGGACTCGAACCCCAGTCCTTCTAGATGAAAAGCTCAAGTACACACTTGGAAACTGTCCAGATCCAGGAGAGGAAGGTTACGTTACTGTACCTTATTTATTTTTGTTGGGAAATTGAAGTATAGATCGGTCCAAATTACGTAATTAACCATCAAGATCAGTCCTAATTACACAACTAAATACATACCACTACACGAGAAGCGCCTAAAATCGCAATAGAGCTAAAAAACTGGCGACCTCATACAACTGGTGTTATCTTCCTGAGAAAAAATTTCGCAGTACCACTCAAAACTACCCTTCACCCTCAAGTTGGCGGGAAAGAGGATGAAGTGGAAGGTACTATCTTTATTTTTGGTGCAAATATGTTCAACTGACAAGGTGCTAGTTGGCGGGAAAGAGGATGGAGTGCAAATATGTTCAACTGACAAGGTGCTAGTGTTGGACAGAGAAGAGTTTAATAAGTGTTTTACTCGTAAGCATTTAGGTGAGGACAGTGTCTATGACTGTTTGACGTCAGAGTTTGCTGCAGACACCCCCTGCTGCATTGCTCAACTGTCAACCTGCAGCCCAGGTAATAGAAATTCAGGAAAGTTAATACACACTACCATCAACTGATGGAAGGTGCTTCACTGTTATAACTACACATCGAAATTGTCATGAAAAAACAGCTTGTGTGATCAATGAGTCATAAGGCAACACATGGTACTGAGAATTGGGGAAAGTTGTCATCCCAAAAGATTGCAGCAGGAGAGAGGGGCAGCAGTCACATGTGTGTTCTCATCGATGTGCTATTACAAACCAGCTAACTTAGCGTCACTCTTATCTCCCCTCATTCCTCCCTCTCCCCACCATAGGTTGCATTACAGGCTTTTTAAAATGGACAGCTGCTACTGCTCCGCATGCAGCCTATGCTGACTACAGCCTCGCCATTATATCTGGCAGCATAGTCTTCAGAGCAATCCATCCCTGGAAAAGCTTGTGGCTAGGTGGTCCAGAAGGTCAGTTTGTGCTAATGATGCCAGCATACACAACAGGCAGCAAAGCCGGCAGTCCAACTGCACAAAGTGAAATAAATGACGGCCACCCCAAGCGCGACTTGTATGTGTAGAATGCAGCCATGCCGCACTGCCCCCACGCCTCCAGCAGATCGCCATTGTGTGATGGAGAACCCTTGTATATAAAGTTAGTGCATCCCTTATGAACGTACATCTATTAAAAAAACTAAAATAGAATTGCAACGACAATAAATGTCCTGAGAAATTGGCGCACTCCATTTTCTTTAGGTTTTATGAGCAAAATTGGTACAGTTTTACGTTCAACTGCAGGATACAATTCGTGTCTCTCTATCCCTCCTGCCTCCAATTATTTTGCGACATCCAATAAAGTGAAGAAAAAAAAACTTACTGCACTGCCGCTGATTACAGATGACCAAATTGCAGAGGTTGGTGCTACACATCTGTCAGAAATATTAACTTATCTCACACTTCCTATACATGTTTACCCTGTGTAAAATCTCTAGTCACACGACGAGGCCCATAAAACGGGCTTAAAGTGAATTTGCTGCAGCTTGTTTAATAGAAGCGACAAAACCTTATGGTTATGCATCAAGTTTTATAAAGTTGACTTAGGACATGGCTTGTTTTAGGCAAATATTTAAATAATATTTTATGTTCTGAAGAAGACGTTATCACTAACGTTGAAACCTAGGTACGCGATAAAGTTAACCTGCAACTGTAGGCTGTATATTCTTATATAAAGAACATCAGTTGCTGTCGCTGCATAAAAATGTTAAAAATTCGAAAGAAAGACTTCCACTATTTTGCTGCAAAAACTACAGATCACTGCAGAACTTCCACATTATTTCGAAACTGTCATCAGAGTAAAGAAAAAGCGAGAATTTAAACTCTGAAAAAAACAACATATATGAGGGTTGGAACTGCAGTAATGGACTGTGCGGCTGATCCCGGCGGAGGTTCGAGTCCTCCCTCGGGCGTGGGTGTGTGTGTTTGTCCTTAGGATAATTTAGGTTAAGTACTGTGTAAGATTATTGACTGATAACCTTAGCAGTTAAGTCCCATAAGGTTTCACACACGTTTGACATTTTGGTTGGAACTTAAATAGTGGCAGCTACTTATTCACAACAGACACAAAAGAGTTACATGTTTGCACCTGTTACAATCCTACAGAGTAGCCACCAGCGTTGTGTAGAACCCATTGCCAGCGATGTGGAAGGTGAAGTACACTATTAGCAGAACCTGTTCTGTTGATGTTGCGAATGGAACGGTCTAAAGTTATAGTTATTCTTGTGTACGACTGTGTTCATGTTATCCTAACCCACTATGTTCCTCCACAGCAGACCTCAATGCACAGTATTACTGTCAGTTTTTGGAGCATCATCTACAACCAGGTTTGCGAAAGAAGTGGCGACACTTTCTGCACAATCCACCCATCATTTTGCACGACAATGCACGGGCGCATACAGCACAAGCTGTGGCTACTCTGTTCGGTCGATGGGACTGGGAAGTACTGTACCATCCAACATACTTCGTCGGTCTTAAGTCCTTGTGACATTGATTTGATTCCGAAGATGAAGGAACCACATTGTGGCATTCACTTCAGAACTGTTCCAGAGATTCGAAAGGCAGTAGACCGCTCCATTTGCACCATCAACAGAACAGGCTCTGATAATGGCTGGCAACGGGTTCTACACAACGCTGGTGACTACTTTGAAGCACAGTAATAGGTGCAAACATGTAACTCTTTTGTAATGATTGTGAATAAATAGTTGCCACTTTTTAAATTCCAACCCTCGTATGTTAAACAATTTCTTTCAGCTTTATGGACAAAATTACATGGCTTGAGAGCATCCGTCATGTTCAAATCAGTATCTCTAAATAAATTGTCATGGCAAAAACGGTGTAATTCGTGAGCATTCTGCATATTCAAAGTACAAATTGTCATGCACAAGGCATTATACTCATTTCAGATGTGTGAAATATCGATGCAGATCAGCATCTATACAATCAGTTAGTACCTTGGAGAGCACTCTTCACCATCATTTTGTAACATCCAGAGTAGGTAAACAATTAGGAACTATCTGCATCCAAGAATACACTAAGCAGATTCAGAAGGATGTAGGTTGCAGTAGGTACTGGGAGATGAAGAGGCTTGCACAGGATAGAGTAGCATGGAGAGCTGCATCAAACAAGTCTCGGGACTGAAAACCACAACAACAACAACTGCATCCAAGCCTTAACCAATCATACCACTCCTTGTAATAAAACCTCCTATAAGATTTTACCACAACCCTCTCTTCCGATGTATCGAAAAACAAATACTGTGTGTGTTGACATCGGGCATATTGCACATTAACGTATCACTCCATTGGAGCAGGTGGCCAGTGATCAAAGTCGCTTGCACACACCAGAGTAAAATTTTGTTGCCTGAATTGGAGAAAGACCATATCCTACAGACTATCAATGAGGGGATTCCTGTGTTGTTCTTTCATAAGCAGTTTAATACATTGTTTTTCAGGTGCAACATACTCAAGCAGTGTATGACTACAGCTTTGTGCACTGCCATACATTTTGTTTTTCTATCACGACTTTGAAGTCTGTTTTAGGTGCTAAACCGACATTAACATGTTTCCAACCATTGGCTCTCACAAAACGCTGGACATGAGATGGTGTAAACTATTCTTCACCCACAAAATACATGATAGTAGAAATAAAACACAGAGGTGACGTTTCTTAGTGACAAAAATGTGGAGGAGTGTGCGGCATTGTGGAGCATTTCTGAATAGCTATCTGAAGGTGATGACCTGTACAGTTAATCTCATCTTCCACAGAGACAGAGTAGAAAATGTCTTGGTGTTCCATTTCGAAGAGCTTTGTTTCTTCATTTTGGAGTCACGTACATGGTCACGGTTCTGGTGTCGACCATTGCCGGAAGCTGCCGTTCACAATGCAAGGGGTACTAGAAATAAAAAGAGGTAATGTTATCTTATTGGTGAAAAAAATGTTGAGGGCATCGCAGCATATGGAAAAAGGACGAGTTGTTGCATTGAGGAACGCATCCAAACAATTGTCTGAAGGTGACGACAACTACATTTAATCCTATGCTTCACAGTGACAAGTAGCAGATGTCCAGTGTTCCACTAAGGTTCTTTCCATCTCAAACAAATGGTGTCAGTCAATCATTATGTGATGATCAACAGTACTCCCGTGGATAGATGGGATGGGAAAAACCCTATCGATATGGGTAGATGTACTGTAATAAGCACTGCAGTTGATAGTGCAATCAATTTTAGCAATCAATTTTATTCCATAATTTCAACGTCAGCCAGTGACACAGCAGAATGCTTCCCATCATCGCTGTATCATCGCTGAACCAACCATTCACCACTCTGTAAGTACCATATACTAGATTGCGACCGAGCGAGGTGGCGCAGTGGTTAGCACACTGGACTCACATTTGGGAGGACGACGGTTTAAACCCCTCTCCAGCCATCCCGGTTTAGGTTTTACGTGACTTTCCTAAATCGCTTCAGGCAAATGCCAGAATGGTTCCTTTGAAAGGGCACAGCCGATTTCCGTCCCAATTCTTCCCTAATCCGAGCTTGTGCTTCGTCACTAATGACCTCGTTGTCGACGGTATGTTAAACACTAATCTCCTTCTCCTCCTAGATTGTGAATGCAGCTAGATGACTGTGTAGTCCGTTCATTCTGTCATATACACCAAAGTATACCAGACAGCATCCTATACCGATGCAGTTAAGTTATCTACATATTTGTAGCACATCGATCATAGTGCAGATTTTACGAATTTACGATTACGACTGGCCATCTCTTCCTGTGTGGATGGGAGTCACAGAGTATTCTCACATTCGTAGCATAAAGTCGGTGATTGACAAATCCCCCTGTACTGTCCTTGAGCAACCCTTCCTGCAACACAGTCGCTGCCTTAATCTGCAATTGAGCAGAAGTCTCCCGACTTTGTTCTAATTGGTTTGTAAGTAGCTCGAGTGGCGGATATACACTGACGATGCCTTCGTAGTGAAGAACATCTCAGTCACTTTCTAGGACACTAGAAACTTGCAGGGTGGTTGTATGTCTGATGTTGGAGATATACACTCCTGGAAATTTAAATAAGAACACCGTGAATTCATTGTCCCAGGAAGGGGAAACTTTCTTGACATTCCTGGGGTCAGATACATCACATGATCACACTGACAGAGCCACAGGCACATAGACACAGGCAACAGAGCATGCACAATGTCGGCACTAGTACAGTGTATATCCACCTTTCGCAGCAATGCAGGCTGCTATTCTCCCATGGAGACGATCGTAGAGATGCTGGATGTAGTCCTGTGGAACGGCTTGCCATGCCATTTCCACCTGGCGCCTCAGTTGGACCAGCGTTCGTGCTGGACGTGCAGACCGCGTGAGACGACGCTTCATCCAGTCCCAAACATGCTCAATGGGGGACAGATCCAGAGATCTTGCTGGCCAGGGTAGTTGACTTACACCTTCTAGAGCACGTTGGGTGGCACGGGATACATGCGGACGTGCATTGTCCTGTTGGAACAGCAAGTTCCCTTGCCGGTCTAGGAATGGTAGAACGATGGGTTCGATGACGGTTTTGGATGTACCGTGCACTATTCAGTGTCCCCTCGACGATCACCAGTGGTGTACGGCCAGTGTAGGAGATCGCTCCCCACACCATGATGCCTGGTGTTGGCCCTGTGTGCCTCGGTCGTATGCAGTCCTGATTGTGGCGCTCACCTGCACGGCGCCAAACACGCATACGACCATCATTGGCACCAAGGCAGAAGCGACTCTCATCGCTGAAGACGACACGTCTCCATTCGTCCCTCCATTCACGCCTGTCGCGACACCACTGGAGGCGGGCTGCACGATGTTGGGGCGTGAGCGGAAGACGGCCTAACGGTGTGCGGGACCGTAGCCCAGCTTCATGGAGACGGTTGCGAATGGTCCTCGCCGATACCCCAGGAGCAACAGTGTCCCTAATTTGCTGGGAAGTGGCGGTGCGGTCCCCTACGGCACTGCGTAGGATCCTACGGTCTTGGCGTGCATCCGTGCGTCGCTGCGGTCCGGTCCCAGGTCGACGGGCACGTGCACCTTCCGCCGACCACTGGCGACAACATCGATGTACTGTGGAGACCTCACGCCCCACGTGTTGAGCAATTTGGCGGTACGTCCAACCGGCCTCCCGCATGCCCACTATACGCCCTCGCTCAAAGTCCGTCAACTGCACATACGGTTCACGTCCACGCTGTCGCGGCATGCTACCAGTGTTAAAGACTGCGATGGAGCTCCGTATGCCACGGCAAACTGGCTGACACTGACGGCGGCGGTGCACAAATGCTGCGCAGCTAGCGCCATTCGACGGCCAACACCGCGGTTCCTGGTGTGTCCGCTGTGCCGTGCGTGTGATCATTGCTTGTACAGCCCTCTCGCAGTGTCCGGAGCAAGTATGGTGGGTCTGACACACCGGTGTCAATGCGTTCTTTTTTCCATTTCCAGGAGTGTATGTCCTGCAATAGAATATTAACAGCGTTGTATTCCCCAATTTCATTCTCGCTGCTTTATAGGCAGGTCGAGCGGCGGATATATACCGACTATATGGTCATAGTGAGGAACAGCTTGGCCACTTATTAGGACACCTGAATAGTGTATAAGGATGTAGATTTATCATCTTAAAGTTTGTCACCCTGGTGATTGAGGTAGAAAACTTGCAGTGCAGGTGTATGTCAGGTGTCGGATATATTACATCCTGGATTAGTATATCAAGAGCGTTACATTCTGCATGATTAATACTTCAGTCTTCAGAAACCAATGTAGCATTTTCAGGTGCAGAACCATGTACCAATAGGAGTGTGTGTTTGCACTCAACAATCATTTCTCTCACGCCGGTAACTTCTTGGTTCTGACTCCAGACATTGGAATATTACTCCAGAATTGATAGAACAGTTGATTTACATAAAATGTTTCAAAATCCATCCTTCCGCAACTCCATCATGTATAAACCATACGTTTCTTTTTAACTATCTGGTATATCACCACAATGCTCTCATGTCTATTGTATACCGGTAACGGATGCTAACCTCCTCCACATGCACGCATCTGAAGAGATTGCGCACACGAATGAATGCTGTGGGTAAGACTGGTGCAGAACAGTCTTCTGTGAATAGCAGTTACGGATGCAGCTCACTGTGTTCCTTCACGGGACATGAAATGCAGTGAGTATAGTACCCTCCCACTTCTGGTCAGCTACAGATTAAGTCAGTGACCATGTTGCAGATGGATAGATATAGATGCTGATCTGTATCGGTATTCCACATGTCTGAAATGAATGTAATGCCTTGTGCATGACAATTTGTAATTTGAATATGCGGAATGCTCTCAAACTACACCGATTTTGCCATTAAACCAACAGAAACCGACTGTATCTAACATGATTGTTTTTGTTACTGTACAGGTTGCCAGAGGCGAGTTATGAATCTCAAAAAGTCAGATGTCAGCGGGCATACAGTATTTGTTTCCGATGTATCGGTGGAATCTTAAGGTCGCTAGAGGCGAACTATGGAGCAGCAAAAAATGTCAGCTGTCAACACGCATAAATAGCAATGCATTGGTAAAATGGGGCCAGCCATAGTGTACAAAACAACAATGACCTCTTGAATTATAGCTTGTTTTGTCGAACGTAAAATGATTGTGTTTTTTCGAACATGGGAGCAAAAGGTGCGAACAGCTGTATTCTGTAATGTTATTTCACGTGAGTGAAATTTTTGTGATACACACGTGCTAGACAGTTTATTTACAGATACTGATTTGAACGTGATGGATTCCAGGGTGGTTGGGGTGTGACATCAGCACAGCCTTAGGACAAAGAAATTACTGCCAAAAGTCGAAATCCTGGTTAAATTGGTGGTGTTGACAAATAGCTAAAATCGTTAAAATTGAACAAAACTCCAGGGCCCGATGGAATCCCTATCAGAGTCTATACTGAATTTGAAGCTGAGTTAGCCACTCTTCTAACTTTAATCTATCTTAGATCCCTCGCACAGAAAATCGTTCCCTGTAGTAGGAAAAAAGCACAGGTCACATCAGTCTACCATCAAGTATCCTTGAGACCGGTTTGTTGTGGAATCTTAGAACGTATTCTCATCTCAAATATAAAGAGGTATCTTGAACAGAATGATCTCCTCAATGCCAAACAGCGTGGATTCCAGAAACATCGATGATGTGAAAGCTAACCCGCACTTTTCTCACATGACATACTGGAAAATTTGGATCAAGACAATCAGGTAGATGCAATATTTCTTGATTTCCCGAAAAGCGTTTGTCTCAGTACCACATCTACGATTGTTGTGAAAAGCACGATCACATAGGCTACCAAGTGAAATTTGTGACTGGATTTACTTTTTGGTATGGGGGACGCAGCATATTATTTTGGATGGAGAGTCAGCGTCAGATGTAGAAGTAACTTCAGATGTGCCCCAGGCAAGTGTTTTGGGACTCTTGCTGTTTATGTTGTATATTAATGACGCTGCAGCCAATATTAATAGACTTTTTGCAGATGATGCAATTATGTATGACGAAGTACCATCTGAAAGGAGCTGCATAAATATTCAGTCAGATCTTGATAAGATTTCAAAGTATTGCAAAGACTGGCAACTTGCCTTAAATGTTCAGAAATGTAAAATTGTGTACTTCACAAAACAAGGAAATGTAGTATCCTGTGACTATAATACCAGTGAACCACTGTTGTAATCGGCCCACTCATACAAATAACTGGATTTAACACTTCATAGGGACAAGAAATGGAACGATACTCGTGAGTAAAGCGGGTGGTACACTTCGCTTTATCGGTAGAATACTGAGGAAATACAATCAGTTTACAAAAGAGATTGCTTACAAATCACATATACGACCCATTCTAGAATATTACTCAAGCATGTGGGACCCATACCAGATAGGAATAAAAAGGGATATTGAACATATACAGATAAGGCAGCCAGAATGGTCACATGTTTGTTTGATCCATGGGAGAGTGCCACAGAAATACTGAAGGAACTGAACTGGAAGACCCTTGAAGTTAGACGTGAACTATGCCGAGAAAGTCTATCAATAAAGTTTCAAGAACCGCCTTATATGATGACAAGGAATATACTACAATCCCCAACAGATTGTTCACATAGAGATCATGAGGATAAGACTGGAAAAATAACTACGCGCACAGAGGAATTCAAACATTCTTCCCGCACTCTGTACGTGAATGGAACAGGAAGAATCTCTAATAACTAGTACAATGGGACGTACCCTCTGCTAGGCACCTCATGGTGGTTTGAAGGGTATAGAAGTAGATGTAGGTGTAGACTTTTATTAAGTAAATGAACGAAAAAGTACGACATACATAAATAAATCAAATGTAAAATTCATGATAAACGTATGTTTATCTCTCTTTGGCATCAGCGAACTCCTGTATGAGTTCGTTGAAATCCAAACATTTACTTGTCTCACGTTCAGTCGAGACCGTTGCCAGCCCACACAGTCATGTCTGGCACATTGTTGACCACAGGTATGTTTTAAAATGTCTAAGCTTCGAAAAACGTTTTCTCAACTTCACAGCGTTAGGCTGTACTTACATTGGGCGCAAAGCCGTACTCTTGTATGAGTTTGAAAGTTTCAGTTATGTGCTACAAGGCTTTGCCAACATTGAGACCAGCTGAAGTTCATTCCTTAAAATCGACAAAACTCATGCTCTTCACTTGTCCATCATTAAAACTGCCACACAATTTGTTATATTTCTCATTTAGAATCTCAGGTGACATACCTTTAATTTTAATAATGTCGTTTTTTTTTAAAAAAATCTACTGTCACTTTTAAGCTAGTGAAATCTCTCACTGAGAGCACGTGTTATAACATCCAGTGCTTTAAATATCTGTTTTGCACTGCATTTCTGGATCTTCAATTGCCTCATATTCTCTCACATAGAACTATTTGTTCTTCTCTTTCACGTCTGCTTTGTACCTACCTAAGGTCAGGTTTTGTATATGAACGAGAATTATTTCGAACTTACACTTACATTCTTTATCTATGCGAAACTTTTATTGTCTTGTTTAGTTCATCGTTTTGAAAGAATATTAAAATTGAAGATTTTGCCAGTCCCAAAAACCTGCCGCCCTGGGCGGTGGCACGGTTAACCTGCCGCCCTGGGCGGTGGCACGGTTCGCTTTCCCCCCCCCCCCCCCCCCCCCCCCCTCGTTCCCCCGTTCCTCCACACGGGATGCCTAGCAATGAATTCTATAACCCAGTCCCGCCTGTTAGCCAAATTTCTTTGTCATATCTGTGTGGTAAGCCAGATTGAAAAGTATTATGTAACTAACCCATAGCGTATGGCTTGCACTTCGCGATTATATGTCATTTAAGAGCGTACAATTAAGAATTAACAGCTTAACTTGATTTTAAGTACACCAAAAGTTATTAACACACAAAGAAAATGTGATGGACAACCGTTCACTTACAAGTCGCGCTCTGGACCAAGTAAAAATGGCTGTCGTACCTTTCCTTCCATTCAGAGAAAGAGATACATGTCAGTACGATAAATTGCAACATCTCCAGTCTAGGAAATGGCCCAATCCCGTAGTGCCCCGCTATCCCATTCTGTCCCGAGTTCCCCTACCATGCTTTTTGCCTACGATATTTTTGAATCAGATCCCACACTACCTGAAAAATCTTCTGCTGTGACGCCAGCTGATGGTCTGCCGGGACAACCATCATTCATCAGTCATGGTCGCCAGTTCTGTTTTTCATTCGAAACAATTTTGTAACGGTTGCTGGTGTTGCTGCCATGATGAAAATAATCTTAAGAAACCTTAAGCGTACCAGTCGTAAGTCTGCAAGTGAACTGAAGTGTTCTCGCCAAAAGCTTGTTCCGACATTTGATGCGTTTTGTGCAGCGGTTCTTCCAAACTTAACAAATGTTTATGCAAAGACGTTAGTTTTTTCAATCAGCCATCGCAAAACCGCAGACTCCATTGATGATGTTTTATCAAGAAGCAACGGAAGAGTCAGTTAAGATAGTTTTATATTGTGCATGTGCCACGTTTTTCTACTGTTATGCCATATTGTAAATAAAATGGGAAACATACCGTCAGTCTCCTTCATATATTATGCGCTTATTTAATAATAGTTTCAAAAACATTTTATGACTAATAGGAGCATCGAAAGATAAAGCCATTAATGCTCATTAACAAAAAAAATCATTTTAAGAGCAAATGGGGCCTCTGTTTGTAGCGTCCCCATACTAAGTGTAATAATAATGTTTTTTGCAAGTGAAGTGAGCCATACAAAATTTATTAAAAAGTTGTGTGACTTTGAATTGCGTAAAGACAGAGTTTTATGCGAACAATTACGAAAATTAATAGTTTAAGACACAAAGACAATAATGATGCACTTGAAAAATAAACGATATCATTGTACTGAAAAGAGTTCATATGCAGTCTTCGACCGATTTATATAAGTCAAGTTCTCGTTCGCTTTCTCTCTCTCTCTCCCCCTGTGGTTGTCTTCCAAAGCATTATTACGCGTTACGCAAACTGCTTGTCCAGGTCTGTAATGTCACGTAATGTAATTTACTGATCTGATATCAAATAGATAGTAAGTTAAAATGTCAGTTGAGTTTTCTCTATAGAATTTTTAAAACTGCTTCAAATATCCCACTTTTCAGAATTATAGCATTATCTGTAGCGGAGCGAAAATAGCATCACTGGAGTTCTGCATTCCGCCGCCATTACGCGGCATATTTAAAATTTACATTATTGCTTTACAGGTGTCTTATTATCAGCGCAGATTGTTTAATAACTTTTCGTCTAGCCAAGCTGAAGACCTGAACCAGGCAGCTTTATTGACGAATTTCCCAGTCATTTTAAGGTATTGTGTGGAATTAGGCCCTGGCCTGTACTACGTCTAACGAACGACGACTTTCATTACAAGGAGTGACCTAGCACTTTGCTAAGCAAAGTGACAGCTAAAAGCATATTTATTTTCACGAATAATTATCAAGGTGCATTTGGTTGTGTTTTAATGTGTTCGTAAGACATCAGCTGCATGATGCTTAGAATCTGCATAGCGTTGCTAAACTGTTTTTACTGTTTTATCAATTGTAGCAACACAACGCCATACACCGACAATTTCACTGAAATAGTAATATTTAGTTAACATAATAATAACAATTTCAAGGTATATATAAAACATAATTTAATGAGAGAACGGGCATATTAAATGTTTACCAGTAGATTGTCAAACACAGCCACGGTCGCCGCCATTTCCACCGCGGATAAGACGAAGCGGAAGGAATGGTCCCCTTTGTCGGCAGAGGGCGGGACCTCGCAGCGGCTGCACTGCACGTAACACCTGCATCGCTGGCCGGCCTCCTCCGTGCTAATTGCCTTCCGCGGCGGTCGTTATTGTGCGGCAGCCTGGAGCCAAGGCCACAGTGAGTGGGGGCCTCTTCCCGTGCAGCCTCGGCCCCTTTCACTGCCGAGGCTGCTTAACACTCAGGTCCGCAGCAACGTGAGTTTTCTTTTCCTTATGCCATGCCTAATAAATTAATAAACAGATGAGCAGTTTACTGTGCCGCTGTACGTCGTACAGTACTTTCAAACACATTGCCATAGACACGGGTTCCCAGGTAGATGCCGTGTTTCTTGACGTCCGCAAGGCGTTCGATACAGTTCCCCACAGTCGTTTAATGAGCGAAGTAACAGCATATGGACTATCAGACCAATTGTGTGATTGGATTGAAGAGCTCCTAGATAACAGAACGCAGCATGTCATTCTCAATGGAGAGAAGCCTTCCGAAGTAAGAGGCTTCAAATGGTTCAAATAGCTCTGAGCAGTATGGGACTTAACATCTATGGTCATCAGTCCCCTAGAACTTAGAACTACTTAAACCTAACTAACCTAAGGACAGCACACAACACCCAGTCATCAAGAGGCAGAGAAAATCCCTGACCCCGCCCGGAATCGAACCCGGGAACCCGGGGAAGTAAGAGTGATTTCAGGTGTGCCGCAGGGGAGTGTTATAGGACCGTTGCTATTCACAATATACATAAATGACCTTGTGGATGACATCGGAAGTTCACTGAGGCTTTTTGCGGATGATGCTGTGGAGTATCGAGAGGTTGTAACAATGGAAAATTGTACTGAAATGCAGGAGGATCTGCAGCGAATTGGCGCATGGTGCAGGGAATGGCAATTGAATCTCAATGTAGACAAGTGTAATGTGCTGCGAATAGATAGGAAGAAAGATCCCTTATCATTTAGCTACAATATAGCAGGTCAGCAACTGGAAGCAGTTAATTCCATAAATTATCTGGGAGTACGTATTAGGAGTGATTTAAAATGGGACGATCATATAAAGTTGATCGTCGGTAAAGTAGATGCCAGACAGATTCATTGGAAGAATCCTAAGGAAATGCAATCCGAAAACAAAGGTAGGTTACAGTACGCTTGTTCGCTCACTGCTTGAATACTGCTCAGCTGTGTGGGATCCGTACCAGATAGGGTTGATAGAAGAAATAGAGAAGATCCATCGGAGAGCAGCGCGCTTCGTTACAGGATAATTTAGTAGTCGCGAAAGCGTTACGGAGATGATAGATAAACTCCAGTAGTAGACTCTGCAGGAGAGACACTCAGTAGCTCGGTACGGGCTTTTGTTGAAGTTTCGAGAACATACTTTCACCGAGGAGTCAAGCAGTATATTGCTCCCTCCTAGGTATATCTCGCGAAGAGACCGTGAGGATAAAATCAGAGAGATTAGAGCCCACACAGAAGCATACCGACAATCCTTTCCACGAACAATACGATACTGGAATAGAAGGGAGAACCGATAGAGGTACTCAAGGTACCCTCCGCCACACACCGTCAGGTGCCTTGCGGAGTATGGATGTAGATGTAGATGTAGATTGGTACAATCGTGACAATAAAGCGGGAGTCGACGATTGCTAAAACCAGTAGATGATTTAACAGGGTGTATACATGGACAAGCAAAAAAAATTCCCGGATTTCTCGGTTGAAAATACACTTTGGTTCAAATGGCTCTGAGCACTATGGGACTTAACTTCTAAGGTCATCAGTCCCCTAGAACTTAGAACTACTTAAACCTAACTAACCTAAGGACATCACACACACCCATGCCCGAGGCAGGATTCGAACCTGCGACCGTAGCGGCCGCGCGGTTCCAGACTGTAGCGCCTAGAACCGCTCGGCCACTCTGACCGGCGAAAATACACTTTCTCCCGGGTGAAAATACATTTTTTCCCCGTGTTATGTAAGAGTATACTTTTCCTCGGCACTATAAAACTTATCAGTCTTTTGAATGTTTATGCTTTTATACGCCGACATAGAATTTCCCGGCGCTTTAGGAAACGAAACTGGGGGGGGGGGGGGGGGGGGGCGGTAAACACGTTTTGGAAAGATCTTTGATGTGCAGCAGCAACATGTACGCTACATGTTTTCGTGTGACGAAGATATAAATTCGAATTCCACAAAACACCGCATGTTGCTTTCCAAGGCATTGAAATCGAGATTGCGACGCGCTTTTGTAAGTCAGTCCTAGCTCATCTCATGTGATCTCGCCAGCTAATGACAGCATAGGACACGTGACGTAGTCAGCCAATAGCAAGACCACTCTTAAGTAGCGCGAACATACAAATAAGAAAAGTTCATGGTTTAAATTAATATACATAGTGTTGCTACAAGAAAAACAGAGGTTTCACATATAATCGTAGTCTCGAGGATTAATAAGCTGCAAGAGAAGCTAAGCTTCCACATATAATGATGATCTATTTTGCGCGTGTTACACTTTTAAGATATATCACACAAATGTGCCAGTAATATTTTTAATAACGACGTAAATGTCTGATCTTCTGGGCTCGAAGTTCTTCTAGATGGTCGTCCTCAAAGAGTTGATTTTTAATTGAGAGTCGAACGCTCTGTGATTTAAGAAGAAAATGGTTGAAATGGCTCTCAGCACTATGGGACTTAACTGCTGAGGTCACCAGTCCCCTAGAACTTAGAGCTACTTAAACCGAACTAACCTAAGAACCTCACACAAAACCATGCCCGAGGCAGGATTCGAACCTGCGATCGTAGCGGTCGCGCGGTTTCAGACTGTAGCTCCTAGAACCGCTCGGCCTGTGATTAAGAAATTCATCGTACATTCTCGCCTATAGTTCATCTTGTGTAAGAGGAAATTTACTTTGAAAGTAACGCTTTTCAAAGCATCGTCCGCAATGTTTTCCCGTGACCTGTTAGAAACTGATTCGTTTCAGCAGTTGCCAGAGAGCGCCAGATAACAGGCGCCACCGCTCTTGCGCAGCTACGATGACACAGGAAGCCCGTATGTTCGTAAGTGTAAAACATTAAAAGATCTTGCACTATGTCACAAAAGAAACAAGACATCAGAGGACACTTCAAGTTCATCGGAATTTCGTGAAATGGTTCAAATGGCTCTGAGCACTATGGGACTCAACTGCTGAGGTCATTAGTCCCCTAGAACTTAGAACTAGTTAAACCTAACTAACCTAAGGACATCACACACATCCATGCCCGAGGCAAGATTCGAACCTGCGACCGTAGCGGTCTCGCGGTTCCAGACTGCAGCGCCAGAACCGCGCGGCCACTTCGGCCGGCGGAATTTCGTGAACCATACTAAAATGCATAATTGGGCTTAAAGTGCACATTCGTATTTCCAGATTCGTATGTAAATTTTCTTGAGTACCAGTACTGTATTATCTCATGTTTGGTTCTTTATTATGGCATAATGCCATGCGCGCTAGAAGATGAAAAACGTGCATTTGAAATGCAGCGAATAGTGAAACTAGCCAACAGTGTGAAATTAAACACTACGTTTCAAATAAATTGACTACCTCAGCGCAAGAGATTAATAAAAGCCAAATCTCTTTAGAAAAGCGACAAAAATAACTTCATTGTTCTGCAGGGTGATTAATGCTTGACTGTCAGAAAGGTGGAAATAAAACCTGAAAATAATAACATATTTTAGCCTTCCATAATTATCCAAACGTATTTTAATTAATTTGATAGCTCCCGGCCACAGAAATCCGTTTTGTTTTCATTTGATGTGAAAGTAATAAATGAAGAGGAAACAGCGAAATCACTAAATGTAAACACAAGTCACGTGGACACTACCCACCTCCCCACCACAACTCAGACTGCTCTGTGCATCAGTTCCGGATCTACGATATTTCCGAACCGGGGCAATTCTAGACAGTGGCGCCCAGCCACACATCCGTAGCCAGAAGCGGAAGAATGTACTACCCATACGCGACTCAAGTGCGCATGCCCAAGAGCACGCCCGCAACTGCTCAAACGAATCTAATGTCAACAGCTGTCACGTCACGCTCATCGGAGACAATTTGTCGTTATGAATCATTGCATAGTCTTTCTAAAGCCTTTGACACACTTTTCTGTTGGCAGACGCTTGTATGAGCACTATGTTTTGTTGTTGTACATGGCGGATTTCCTTTGCGACTTAAGTTTTATTTTCGTTTTTTCTTCCTCTTGTTAATGTTTTGTTGCTGCAGTATTATCCTGCAGGCGCGGGATACAGCAATATCCTTTGTTGGAGTATTGGTTCTTACCAGTCAAAATCACACAAATTTAACTCAAAACTAAAATAATGAAACAATCCCGGAATTCTAAAAAACTCCCGGGTTTTTTCCGGTTTTCTCCGGGATGAAAAAATTCCTAGGTTTTTCACGGATCTCCCGGTTGTCCCGGGTCGTATACACCCTGTTTAAGAACCCGAAGGTTATATGATCGAATGTCAATACTTTATGAAACACGATACCCACGACATGAGTACAGAGGAGCATTGGCCTTCAGAATGACCTAAACGACAAAATCAGGTGGATGTGGAAATAACTGCGCAATCAAAGACACATCGTACAGGTACGCTCCTAAATTGGCTAGTTTGGCTCCGCGCTACGGTCGCAGGTTCGAATCCTGCCTCGGGCATGGATGTGTGTGATGTCATTAGGTTGGTTAGGTTTAAGTAGTTCAAAGTTCTAGGTGACTGATGACCTCAGATGTTAAGTCACATAGTGCTCAGAGCCTTTTTTAAGTTTGGCTTCGGGAAAACAAAAGGTTGTTAGATAAGAAACATTCACCTTTGGATAAAAGTGCACATACCATGTTACCGTTTTTCCGTTGCGTGCTGCTCTTGATAATGGGAAGTAATCACGACGAATCATTAGTCGAATGCGGGCAGCCAATTACAATGCTAGTCCGATTTCTTATGTTTCATACTTCAAGTTATGTAGTCCACTTCAAGCAATTTAAGCTGAGCTGTTAGGTCCCGTCCATAACCACCACGTCGGAAACGCGATATATTACGGAAAAACAGCGTAATGTACATAATAACACTGATGGAAACATCTTTCCTACTCGTTTCAGTTCAGTGATTGAAGCTCTACCCTCATGCCCTAGCCGCCACCTCCGAAATCTCGACAAACTCCAGAAAAACGAGTAAATACTCGTATTTGTTGTGCCAATCAAGATTATACGAAGGTGTGCTGAAATAGTAACGCGTCCAAATTTTTTGTGTGAAAACTCTTAAAAATACTGTAAAACAAACATTATTAACAAACTACACCTCTATTCTTTATGTCTACATATTTTCAGCCCTCAGCCGCTTAGACGGTTCCGAATTGTAGCGTGTAACATGGCGGTGTGTAACGAAACTATGACGGTGCGTGAGAAACAGCTGTAATCGAGTTTCGAATTCGAAGAAGACGGACCACTCCCTCCTTCGTCATGACAACGCCAGACGACACACGATGATTGCAACAATGCTTCAATCCACTGTCATCAGCCATCCTCCATTAAAGTCCCAAAGTGCCCTTATCCGATTTTCATATGTTTACAAAACTTAAAGGACACCTTCGGACTTCACTTTAATAGTGATAAAGCGGTACGAACAGGGGCGAGGTTATGGCTCCGTCAACAAAGTCAAACTTTCTACAGTGGTGGTATTAACAAATTTGTCTCTCATTGAGAGAAATGTGTTCGACGCCAGGGGGACTATGTTGAGAAATAAACACCCGGACATGCAGAATAAAGATGTAGATTGCTAATAACGTTTGTTTTATTTAAAAAACCTTAAGAGTTTTCACATAAGAATTCGGAGGCGATACTTTTCAGCAAGCCCACGTAAATTTCATCGCTGCTCATTTGACTCACAGCAATTCGAGCTGTGCGATTACTTCTCAACTTAATCATAACATCGGAAATCGTAACATATTAAGAAAAAACACCTAAATATTTGGGACAACTAAGATTATAAGACAGAGATTCTCATTTGCTAGCGTATACTATCATCAGTTTTACTGCGACCGACGATAACGAATGGCCATTATCAGCATGCAGCAAAAGAGCACCTTAACTCACTTTTTCTTTTCTATGCCTAAAAACACCTTCAAGTCATTTGTACATCTATAAAAACGATCAAGATTGTCATTGAAAAATGATGTTTGATGTACCCGTATTGAAACGAATGGAGAAAATACTGAGAAAGATAAATAACTGACAACATCTACATAAATCAGGTTGGAGTCATTGGGATAAAAAACAACAACACAGATAATCCCTTCTTAAGTAGAGGTCTGTATCTTACGACCACTGTTGGTTAATGTAAATTTTGAATAAATAATGTAAGTTATGAAACTAGGTTTCAGAACAGAAATAAAAGAGGAATACGGTGTTAAGCTCACCATAGAGGGTTGTCAAAGTAGGCTAAAATAAGGAAAAATTAAAGCCGTCGAATATAGTGGACATGCTATCTGTCCCAACATTGAATTAAGGATAAACAATAGAAAAACCATAATGATTAAGAGTAATAACGTCAGATAGTATCTTGTCAAACATCGAAACTGAGGATGACGCGCTATAAAAAACGAAAAAAAAATAAACTTGTGCGTAAAGTAAGATTACGCATGTTGGACGACATACGTAGGGAACAAGAAGCAGATCGCCACAAGTTAATAAAAACTTTGCTACCAAATACTGACATAGAACTGAGGAAATATTCCTGAAATTTGACATTTAGAGAACAGCCTTGTACGAAAGGATAACGAAGATCATGGGAAAACTAGAGAAGAGTGTTTTAAATGTACTGCAAAAAGCATTGCTCAGATTAAGTATATAAACTGCAATGATACCATCCTCCTCTACAGTTATCTATGCATGTATATTATTTTCAGGTTCACCGCCGCGATTTTCTGCCTGTACGTGAAGGCTAATCGCAGGAACTACTACAGGGATTTTGATATGGCTTTCACTAATACGCAAACTGTTTCACGAGGAAGGCGTGCGTGTCTAATTTGTTACCGCTTTGTCAAACACGTCGTCAGGCCGTAGATACTATGTGCCAACCGCGCGTAGCCGAGGCAGATCGCAAGTTAAAAGTAAATTAAAAATACCAGGGTTTGTATGCTGTGCACTGCGTTCTCTGCGTGATGGTAGGGCGGCTGCCACGAGCGAGTAGAACTGGTTGCAGATCAATGACATTGTAGATTCTCCGAAGCCGATAATCCAGGAGACCAGAACAATGGCGCAGATGGATTTTTGCGAGCAGTAAGGACACCTAACAGAGATAATGAGAGTCATACACCAACAAGTGAAATTAAACTTTATAAGAGAAGCATAGTAGACTATGATTGAGATGAGACTAACTGACACAAAAACAGGAACGGGAATTTAGAGTAAGCAAATACTAAAACCTAAAATCAAAAGCAGGCAGCATGGTTGGAGAGCCGCGATGTAATGGGCTGCCGCTTCTAAAGAAGTGCTCACCTCGCACAACGTACCATCTGCCCATGCTGGCAAAGACTAGCTGACACTAATTTCTAGCAGAAACTTGATGGGCATCCACTCCTATTGGAGACCTGGCGAGCTGCAGAAGAGCTGAATAGGTTGAGTGGCATGTTGTCTTGGTAACAGGAAGCAGTGATGGAACGCGTTTCTAAATTTCGATTTATATCTCTGCTACAACTGTGAGATGTTTCTGCATGTTCTGACTATGCGACATATGTGTTGTTCCAGCAACCTATAAAACGGGTTGAAGTTTGTAATTTTGGGCTACTGCTCTGCTAAAAGGATTAGAGACGTTGATTTGATAAACGTCAGTGTACGTAATTACATATTTTATCGGTGTGCTTACACTCTTGGTGGTCCGGTTGTCATTCGTGAACATTAATGTACTTTTCATTTTTTTCAGCCTGCTTCCTTTCGTTGTGCGTCGGCAGTTATGTACAGGGTTCAACGCATACTTACTCAGGCAGCATACATTATCTGATCAAACGTGTCCGAACATCGCTATGTAATGCGGAATTGACGATTAGATGTCACCAGAAGCGGACCCGCCGATATGAAAGGAGGCGGGGAGTATTTGTTGTCAGTTTCCTTGACAAAAATTAACCACCAATGGTAGGCTTTAATTAAGCAAACTAACAACGCTATATCAGTGAACCACTGTAACACATCAAACCTGACTGCCACCGCCACTTGTACACATGTAACCAACTAGTCGGCAAAAACAGGGAAGCCTAACACAAGACGCAAACAAGTCCCCCCCACCACCACCACCACTCAACAAACCGAGTGGCTAATTTTATAATCAAACTGACGTCTCAAATGACGAGTTGGTATGTTGCAGGTACGCTGACGCAGCAGCTGGCCGAGGAGAAATCGTCGAAGTCCAGCTACAACGCTACAGCGCTTGCCGTGGCACCTTTTTCCATCAGATATCGCTTTCTGTCTATTATCTCCTCCACGGGTCAGTATCAGAGGGTGATCGCACCTAGACATACGGACATCATCATGGACTCGCAATCTGTGACTCATCGGTTTGAATACTAACCATTTTTGCAGAGGTGACAGTAAGACCTTTTGTGATGGAGCCCTTGCTGGTGAGGCGTGGATGGGCTTCACTTCTTAAGAAAGAACTGTGTTGTCAGTAGAGCAGCACTAACAGCTGAGTGGGTCGGTCAGGAAAGCTCAGTGGCTCCGAATGTTGACTGCTCATTGTGTTTAACCTGAATAACAAATCACTTAGGGACATTTCAACTCTTCTAAAGCTTTTGAATACATTATGGGAAAGACAGTGATCAATGTCTTACAAATATTTACTATTAAAAACAGTCTTGATCACGATTTATTTATCAAGGTGACCGGTTTCGACCACTACTGTGGTCATCTTCAGACCATTGAGTAGGAACCTCTTTCTGTTGGAGAATCACTAAAACTGCCCATTTCGACTGTTGGCGACATGACTGAAGTGGAAAGGCGAAGCAACAGCCACTGCTAAAGCAAGACGAGGCAAACTTCATGTAGTGACGGACAGTGCAGAGGGTGGTCGAAAAAAATCGTATGAAATCAGCGGAAGGATTTACAAAGTGCTACTAGCCGTCCAGATAGAGAATGGAAAAGAATGGGTACAATCCTCGCAGCCACAAATTTCTGCAGTCAGTGCTAAGCGACGCTGGGTGCGATATAAAGAGAGGCGCCACTGGCCACTGAATAACTGAAAACGAGTGAGTTGGAGCGTTGAATCACGCTATGCTCTGTGACAATTCAATGGAAGGGATTGGGTTTGTCGAATACCTCGAGAACGCTACCCTCCATTATTTGTAGTGACAACAGCGAATTACGAAGAAGGTCCTGTTACGATATGGAGATGTTTTTCGTTGTCAGATTGTGGTCCCCTTATTGCGCTTAAGAAAATGGTAAATGCGGAAGGATATGAACACGTTACAGTATAATTTACTGCGTACGGTAGAGGAACAGCCAGAAGGCGATGATCGTTTATAAAGGCCTAACACTGCGCCCTGTCATTAAGAAGCATCTGTGACGAAATGGTTTGAAGATAAAACATTCCTGAAATGGATTAGCCTGGCCAGGGTCCCAACTAGAATTCAACAGAACATCATTGGTACGTGTTAGAACTTCCACTTCGCTTAAGACCCCTGCGTTCAACTTTAATTCCCTCTATGTTTTCGGCTATTGAGGGAGAATGGACTGTCATCCCTCCACAAACATTCGGATACCTCACCGGCAGTGACCCCAACAGAGTTCAAAGCGAAGGGTGACACATCCTATATTAGTGTACACTAGTGGGTGTCCAGATACTTTTGATCAGAATCCTTTTTTTCACCAGAGTAACGATAGAAGGGAGTATAAAAGAAAATTTACTAGTAAGAGATGAGGAACGAAGCACATGGAAACCATTGCGAGACGAAGGAAAAGACCGAACAAGGTGGCGCAGTGGTCAGACACCGAACTCACATTTCGGAGGACAAACGTTCAAATTGCCATCCGGCCACCCCGACTTAAGTTTTCTGTGATTTTCGTAAATGGTTTAAGACTAATGTCAGGATGGTACCTTTGAAAGGGCACGGCCAGTTGCCTTGTTTATTTACCCACAATCCGAGCTTGTGCTCCGTCTACAGTGACCTCGTCATCGACGGGACGTTAAATACTACAAAAGAACTAATTGGGGGGAACATGTGCTGAGACCTCCGTAATAGCTAGCTTGGCATCAGAAGGAGACAGAGGGGAAAGTAGAGTTGTTGCTGACGATGACTAGAACGTGTAAAACAGACTGCTGAGCGCTGTGGTACAACTCTACTGAACTCACTGATTTTTTCATACATCTAGGAACGTCTGCGACCACTCGATCTATTCCAAATCGTATGCTTGAAATGAAAATCCCTTTGTAAGCTGTAACCTAAAATTCTATATAATAAATGTTTGAGGCAGCATAACAGACTCTTTTGGCCACTATACAAAACTGCTTGAAATCATCTATCCCTCTCCATATCGATATTCACTTTGTCAGCTTTCTTCCTGTGATTAAAGTTTTCGTATTGCGCTTCTCTTTTAGAATTTATCCCCAGTTTTACTAACGTGTTTTAAGTCAGATTGAGCTCTTACAGTGACAGAGTAAGAGGATGGCCTCCATCAAATAATCCAGCAAAGCCTGATCTGAGAACACTGCTCAGCTTTATTTTGACTCTTTACTCGAAAAGGCTTTTGAAACAATTAAAGCGTTTCAGTCGAACCAAGAGGTCAAAATACTCAATTATAACAACTAGTTCTACTTAAAAGGTGATGTTTTACTATAAATTAACTAAAACATCGATACAGACAGATCGATAGCCCTTGTAATTCTTTCCGTAGACAAAATGTGTTTTCAGTTTCGTAATCCTCTGATCAAACAGAATCACAATGACATTCTGTCCGACTTTAATTTTAGTTTTTTCTAGATATTTTTTGTTTTTGTAATTTTTTAGCCCCGTGACCCCGGTTCAATAACTATATTATAAACACGATCTGGAAGCGAACAGAACCGTCAATTTCTCAGAGACTCCTAATGACACTTGATGCACTGAACTATCTGTATAATTGGTCATAAACATAGCTAAAAATTATATTGGTCTTAGTTTGATTCATAAGACACATCCTAATTCTAAACTAGGGCCTGACCAACGCAATGCGAATGATATCGCAAGCCACTAGAATTATAGCAGTAATCTCGGCTGAAGGAGGCCAGGTCTAGCGGGAGTCTTGACACGACTTCGACAGGTGAAGCAAGCAGGCGCTTTCACAGCGACACATGTGCGTCTTTTTCGAGATGGCGATCAGTTATCTTTGCCTATCTTGAGTATTAATAGAATATATATTCTGGACCACATTTTCACTTAAATAAGGTACTGAAGTATACAATAGGTGAACCATCAATTAGGGCGGTTCACAAACAACAACTCAAGTACACATGTTATTCCAAAACGTTATCGTGGAAGTAAGGGCCAGGAGGTGCTGGTGAAATAACACACACTGCTAAAGATACCCTTTTATTTTAAAAGACTTTCTCAATAATAAATTTTTAAGTCTGGCATTTAAAAAAAACAATTCGAAAACAATTTCCAATAGCTGACAAATTTTCTTTATGAAAAGGAGATTGCGCGGTATGACGTTAACAACTTCCCAATAATAAAATTTTAAACTTGACATATAGAAAACAATTTAGAAAAACTCTTTTAAATAGATGACAAATTTTCTATATGTCAAGGATATTGCAAGGTACGACGTTAACAACTTCCCAATAATAAGATTTTAACTTATTTTATATATATATATATATATATATATATATATATATATATATATATATATATATTGGTGTTCTACAGGGCCACAGCAGATCAGCCTCAAGAACTTGCATTACAAGCCACGCAAAATGTACCAAGGGCGGTGTCTGTATAGACTCTGAATCACAGAGACACACGACACCGACCCTCGACCCTAAATCACCCAATCAAGATGTGAATGAAACGGCCCGACCAAGAAGCAATTACCACATTCCCGCGTACAGGCAAACGAAAACTGTGGGGGGACGACCCCAACAAAACCACTGGTGAAGAAACTCATACACTTTACTAGAACTTTAAAACCTTCTCTTATATATATAACTAACTCTGTTACATAACAACAGTACCAACTTTTCACACTCCACCACAGCACCGGGAACACGTCGCACTTCCAAACGCTCGTCAGAGCCAACCGCTGCCAGAGGTTTCAACGGCCGATAAGAAGACATACGGTCCCATACGCTGATCTCCTGCACCACGGCTTCTATGCTTCATAAGCCACGTACATGTGGGTAAGGCAGACTTAGCCCCTGACAGCCAAGAGGTCGGCCAAAGCACGTGGCGAGAAGTTGACGACCCCCAACAGCAGGACCCCGCTCGCGCCACCTCCTCTCTCGGTCACCGCCCAGTGCGTACTCCTCCATCGTACACTTCCTCCACCTCCCGCCAGAGGGCGGTAACGATCCAAACAGCGCGCCAAACCGAAAGCACCACCGAAAACACTAGACGAGAAGCGGAAGCACTCCGCCTGGCGCGCTTTTCGAAGAGCCGGACGCAACTACGGCTCAATAGGGACTGATGACCATGCAGTTTAGTCCGTGTACTCTACAAATCAACCAAGCAAGCATGCAGTACCACTGAATTCAAGTGCAAATGTTAGTGCAGGTTGCTTACACGCAGTGGCAAGAATAGTCTTATCAATGACGTCATCATCATTTTCAGTCACAAGCCAGGCCCCAGCTCCTCCCCCTCCCCTCCCCGCCTTCTCCCTGGCCTACCGTATCCTCCCACACACCTCTTATCTCTAACCAATCACAATGAAGTATAAAAAAAAAGCCAATCGGAACTGAAGACGGCGGAAATTGCCCAGTTGTGTTGGTGGGAAATTGAAAACCGTATCATCCTCCCTTCGCCCTGTCTCCAGCCACCATTATTGCTACGCATTATTCCCACTAAAATATACCGATGTACCATATAAACTTCTAGCGTAGTGTGGATACCAACAGGTTTTCTCAACCACTCTCCCCTCTCCCTCCTCTCTCTCTTACTGGGTCAGTTGTGTATGAGCATCTCTTGCCCTGCACTTCACCTCTATAGTTTATCTGATAATTGCAATTTTGTTATTCCAAAAATATTCAATTTTCAAGACAATCATCTATAGGCAGACGTAAAACCCAAGACTTTAAATCAATAACAGTTAGCATCACAGTGGAATAGTCAACAAATGCACTTTTGCTTCCCGCCAGTTATGCTATTGCGGCATTAGGGGTCAGTTAGCATACTTCTACCACGTACCAAAAGTACTGTAAAAACAAACGACACTGATATCCTGCGGTTAAACAAAACACAGTTGCCGGCCCACTAGTATAGGATTTGGATTATAACATCTTTATTTAAAACAGAAACAAAAAATTCCGTGAAGCCCTTTCATTCGTGTTATCACCCCCCCTCCTAGGCGATGCACACCACTGCCGTGCTCGCACCGTGCTCCAGTAGCGGCTGCCTCCGCTCGTGTCGGTTCTGTAGTGACACCGGTCACTGCACACAAAGCCCGAGGTGGGCTGCTGCCCCAAGCCACGTAAGATGGGCACGTCACTGTGCGCTGTCGACCAGCCAGGACATGTCCAACATCCATGATGTACGTGCGTGTTTATCGACATATGGCAGCCTTCAATGTAATTTAAAACATATGTCGTAATACGAGTACTTAGGAATGACTCATTAGCCATAGCGCTCCAGCAACCTGACATACACCTACACTACGTCATCAAAAGTATCTGAACATCTGGCTGAAAATGACTTACAAGTTCGTGGCGCCCTCCATCGGTAATGCTGGAATTCAATATGGTGTTGGCCAACCCTTAGCCTTGGTGACAGCTTCCACTCTCGCAGGCATACGTTCAATCAGTTGCAGGAGGGTTTCCTGGGGAATGGCAGCCCATTCTTCACGGAGTGCTGCACTGAGGAGCGGTATCAATATTAGTCGGTGAAGCCTTGCACGAAGTTGACGTTCCAAAACATCCCAAAGGTGTTCTATAGGATTCAGGTCAGGACTCTGTGCAGGCCAGTCCATTACAGGGATGTTATTGTTGTGTAACTGAGAGTGGACAAGTTACTCTCTCACGTATTTTTCGTGTACAGAAAATTATTAAGGATTTTATTACAAACTGACACACCTTGAGCGAGACTCTAAAAGGTTAACGGCCTGAGCAGAAGTTGACGGAGCCTGGTAGTACGCTAAAAGCATCAGGTATTTTTATGGTTCTTAGCTCATACAAACGGCATATTTGGAGTTTAAAGCAATTGGCGGCGAGCCCATCCCTCAGTAAATCTTGCTGGACAGACCCACAGCTGTGCAAAGCAGACAGAGCATTCCCTCCTCGAGACAGGTCTCCAGCAGAACAATGCTGCGATACCTGCATTGGGGCCAGCCAAAGGCTGGGCTGGGGGTGACGGACTGAAGGAACAGGTCTACACAGTGGAGTTGTCAACCAGGCATTCTGTAAAGAGCCACATGTAATGAAAATTCACAGGTTTTCATGTTTGCCAATACTGTAAATAGGCCTGTGACCCGCTTCCATCAGCCACCTCAGTTGTAAAAGAAACTTCAGCGTCTGAGAAATGTTTAGAGATAGAATCTTCATTACACCTCACAGCTAGGACCAACAAGCTCCAAAGCACAATCTTGACGATTGTATCTGTTCGCTTGTTGCCATAGGAAGCGACGCGACTTTGGAGAAAAACATCTTTCCCCTCCACAAAAACCTAAAAAAGCCAGTAATTGGCGGTTCCCTTTTTTTCCAGAGACACAGTTTTCGTAACTCTTGCCCTAGTTCAACATGAGTTTGTGCTATCGTGTGGGAAGGGAGATTTAGCAACTCTAGAGCCCTACGATTGGCTCAAGATGGCATGATGGCGTCATCGTTCGTGCACTTTGTGGGAAAACGGATTTTTTTTCTGAAGAGGTGCGAGACACTCGGGTGCTGGACTTTGTTCTGGTAAAAGGGCTTCTGCTCTGGCATGTGTGGTTGGAGATTGGGACCTGTCCTGAGACAGACTTCACTTGGAGTAGTTTAGACTGGGGAGCCTGTGGTGAAGTTCTTACCGTACCAGGAGTGTGACTTCAAATGTATCGGACTACTCGTTTGCTGATGGCACACTTATTCGTTTCTGATTTAGCAGTCTTGACGTTTGATGTCCTTGTGCGCTTTGTCGTATAAGTGAGCCAAATTGGTCCTTGCTACTATGAGAGAACGGGTGTGTCACACACTGAAATCTACCGTGATTTCAGAGTTCTGGTAGAGAGTAAATTCCGATCCGTCTGCCTGATCGCTAGACCGTGAGATTTTTTGCATTTCTTTCACGGCTGTGATCGATTCACAGGTGTCGCCTCACTTCTCGCCTCCTCCGCAAACATTTCGCCAGCTGCACGTTACATCGCAGCATGAAGCAAACAGAGTTACATACTGCTGCTCCAGCCTTGTCTGGGCGCACAGATCTCCATCGCCAATTGCTCTCAGTTGCACCTATACAGAGAAAATTCTGTAGATTTGAACAATCAAAGTTTGCTCAGCTTCAGATCAATTCAGATTGCGTTATCCACATTTTTAAGACCAGAGAGTACTTGACTCACTTCTGCCCCCCAAGATCCATGTCCATTGTGGTCTTAAACCACCTGTTAGTTGTTTACGGTATTCCATCATAACTTGTTTAGCATAATTTATGTCTGTCTTTGTTTTTGGAAAATAAATGTTGTCAGTAAACCAAATTTTGCATACTTTCTCAATCATTTTATATAGTCAGCCTCACAGGTTAACTTTCATAACCACTCCGCCACAGGCCGTGCATTATGAACTGGTGCTCGATCATATTGAAAGATGCAGTCACCATCCCCGAATTGCTCTTCAACAGTGGGAAGCAAGAAGGTGCTTGAACCAGCAACGTAGGCCTGTGCTGTGGTAGTGCCACGCAAAACGACAAGGGGTGCAAGCCCCCTCCATGAAAAACACGAACACACCGTGACACCACCACCTTCGAATTTTACTTTTGGCACGACACACGCTTGGCAGACGACGCTCATCGGGCATTCGCCATCCACACACCCTGCCATCGGATCACCACATTGTGTACCGTGATTCGTCACTCCATACAACGTTTCTCCACTGGCCAATCGTCCAATGTTTACACTCCTTACAGCAATCGAGGCATCGTTTGGCATTTAGCAGCGTGATGTGTGGCTTATAAGCAGCCACTCGACCATGAAATCCAAGTTTTC
The DNA here is from genome assembly GCF_021461395.2 of Schistocerca americana. Taxonomy (NCBI): domain Eukaryota; kingdom Metazoa; phylum Arthropoda; class Insecta; order Orthoptera; family Acrididae; genus Schistocerca; species Schistocerca americana. The sequence goes on along the minus strand of NC_060121.1, from coordinate 409,645,265 downwards.
TCACCTCCCACCTAACTTGCAGTGGATCCTGATGCAGTCTGGAATTCCTGTGTGATGATCTGGATAGATGTCTGCCTATTACACATTACGACCTTGTCGGTGGTCTCTGTCTGTCTCCAAGGTGCTACTCCAGGCAGGTGTAAAATGCATGTGCGCAACGGAAAATATTGAATGCTAAAATAATAATTTGGCCCTGTCTGACTATCCCCTGAAGCAGATCTTAGGATCTCTTAATGCTCTTTAACACTAAATTATAACCTCAACTTAAATGAACGATTAAGGCAACTAATACTACTAAATGATAAATGTTGTTTCTTATTATACATTTATTGTAGATTAAAAACAAACCTTTGTTACAAATGTCTGTATTTCCTAACTAAAGTTTCTGATCAATTGCCTACCTCTGCCCCTTTTTACGGCCACGCGATCTAACATACATAACGCGAAATGACTGACATCATCTACGTACCAACACTAGAAGATACTACTTTCAGAGATGATCTACTGTGGTGTGGAACATCAGTGGAAATAAATTAGCGTGACCACAGCTGTTTAGCTCTATAGCCCTAATAAACCGAAGCAATTGGCATATTACCGTATGTAATGTGTCCGGTTCGTCGGAGTGATGGTCCTCGTACACGTCTGTGACGATGGAAGAACTCTGGCCACAAAATTAAACTCTTTCAAACAGTAGGACAGCAGAAGGCGGTCCTCTGACTAAGATACTCATACTGTCTTCTGGTCTCCGTGTTCTACAGGCGAAAAACGCAAACTTCCAGCCACAAGGACACAGTTCAAAAAACGTCTCAACGAGAGTATAGGTAGAAGTAGTGCTCTCAATCACTGAACGCTGTTCCCTCAATGACGACTTCCAACCCAGAGGAGAAGTCCAGAGTCGTATAAGTTTGCAACATTACAGTACCTAACCGTTCTAACTATAAACTCTCCTGAGTGCAAAGACAGCAAGTCCGCCAGTACCAACAAAGCTGATACTGAGTGACCGTCACACACGGGCGCTGAAAAACAGAAGACCCTTCCTCTCCACCGCCGGCTTCCCAGCAACACTCGGCTCCCCTCCCTCGTAAATGCAGAAGGCGAATCATATTCTCGAAACCCCGGAATATTCTCCCTCTCTACATATTCTTCCAAACACCGACCATCCATATTTTGGTCTTTTGTAGCCCAACGCGGGAAGTTTGCGAGGGAATACCTATACTCGTACAATGGTACGCTTCTGAGTAAAAATCCTTGGAAATAACCCAGCCTGCATGATTTCCCAGGTGAGACTTCCTCATTCCTCTCAGTTGCGTCCAAGATTTGCAGAGTTCCCAGTTGCTCTTCTGGTCCGGCTACAACACCAGCCAGCTGCGACTCTATTGTGCTCCAGTGCTCAGGTGTCCCAACATCCATCTTGCTACTTTCTGTGTTTAAACAGGATCAACACACCTGTGCAGGCCTTCCACTTAGGGCTTGAGTTCTGTCTGCCGTTTCATCTCCACTGGCGTTCCAACCTCTACTAGTATAGGCAATCATTCAGTATGATGTATTGATAATAAAGATACTCCGTCACCTTTCATGCAAAAGCGTTAAAAATTACTTACAAGGCATACGTGACAATATCAGTCTCTTTAAATATTCATATATACGATGTACAACCTATCAAATGATACCTAATTGTGTTAGTAGATCACGACAAAGTATGTAGAGGAGTGTTTGTAAGGTGCGAAATTATTGCCACCTTACAAGTCAACAGACGCGGTCGGCCTGTCCGATTTTGTACTGTACGTGTCCCTTCACGTTTCCACTTCACTATCACATCGGAAACAGTGGACCTAGGGATGTTTAGGAGTGTGGAAATCTCGCGTTCACACATATGACACAAGTGACACCCAATCTCCTGACCATGTTCGAAGTCTGTGAGTGCCGCCGAGCACCACATTCTGCTCTCTCACGATGTCTAATGACTACAGAGGTCGCTGATAAGGAGTACCTGGAAGTTGTTGTTGTTGTGGTCTTCAGTCCTGAGACTGATTTGATGCAGCTCCCCATGCTACTCTATCCTGTGCAAGCTTCTTCATCTCCCAGTACCTACTGCAACCTACATCCTTCTGAATCTGCATAGTGTATTCATCTCTTGGTCTCCCTCTACGATCTTTACCCTCCCCGCTGCCCTCCATTGCTAAATTTATGATCCCTTGATGCCTCAGAACATGTCCTACCAACCGGTCCCTTCTTCTTGTCAAGTTGTGCCACAAACTCCTCCCCCATTCTATTCCATACTTCCCCATTAATTATGTGATCTACCCATTTAATCTTCAGCATTCTTCTGTAGCACCACATTTTGAAAGCTTCTATTCTCTTCTTGACAAAATTACTCATCGTCCATGTTTCACTTCCATACATGGCTACACTCCATACAAATACTTTCAGAAACGACTTCCTGACACTTAATTCTATACTCGATGTTAACAATTTTCTCTTCTTCAGAGACGCTTTCCTTGCCATTGCCATTCTACATTTTATAGTCTCTCTACTTTGACCATCATCAGTTATTTTGCTCCCCAAATAGCAAAACTCATTTACTACTTTAAGTGTCTCATCTCCTAATCTAATTCCCTCAGCATCACCCGACTTAATTCGACTACATTCCATTATCCTCGTTTTGCTTTTGTTGATGTTCATCTTACATCCTCATTTAAAGACACTGTCCATTCCGTTCAACTGCTCTTCCAAGTCCTTTGCTGTCTCTGACAGAATTACAATGTCATCGGCGAACCTCAAAGTTTTTATTTCTTCTCCATAGATTTTAATACCTACTCCAAATTTTTCTTTTGTTTCCTTTACTGCTTGTTCAATATACAGATTAAATAACATCGGGGAGAAGGTGGAAATAAATGCACCTAACTTGAAAAATGTATTTTTTGAGGCTGTCCGGATACTTTTGATCACATAGTGTATTTTTACGTAGCAAAATATGTACAGTAACCATTTTACATCGGTTGTGGCACATAACAAAAAAACTCGCCAATCTCTAACTTCATACCGTATCTGATCAAAAATATGTGGACGTCCACTAACAATGCTGTCACTGTGGCGTCACCGCCAGACACCACACTTGCTAGGTGGTAGCCTTTAAATCGGCCGCGGTCTGTTAGTTACGTCGGACCCGCGTGTCGCCACTATCAGTGATTGCAGACCGAGCGCCGCCACACGGCAGGTCTAGTCTAGAGAGACTCCCTAGCACTCACCCCAGTTGTACAGCCCACTTTGCTAGCGATGGTTCACTGCCTACATACGCTCTCATTTGCAGAGACGACAGTTTAGTATAGCCTTCAGCTACGTCATTTGCTACGACCTAGCAATGCACCATATTCTTCAAGAATGTATTCTGAACAGATATTGTCAATCATGTACCGTCAAGAGCTACTTTCATCATTAACGGATTAAAGTTAAGTATCAAACTAATTTCGTCCGCTTTCTGAATTCTAATTCCTTGTCATGTTCCAGACCTCACGTCTGTATAGTTCTTCCCCCCTCACGCCAGCCTGCGTGAGCTAAAACGCGTGCATTTCGGCCTCCACTAGTAACGCGGTGTTGGCTCTTCTACCAACACTACAGTCACCATCTTAACGATCAGAGAGAGAGAGTATTTTCCTCATAAAATAGGCTTCAGACTTTTTGGAATATATACCCTCAATTTATAGCTGTAGGCGTTTTCAAAAGCCCGCCATTGTCTCCCATTGTGACGCGTAAGTTTGAAATTTGGCTCACAGGTGCCTGCAACCTTTCTCTGTAATGGTGCAAAAACATGGCGCTCAGCGACCTCACCTCGGCCTCGGCGGCGCTTCAAACAACACGGCGTTGACACGTGCGGAACAAAAAGCCACAGCTCAGAAATTCACGTGAACTGTAAGGTGGGTTAATGATACCATATTGGCACCAAATTTCACCACAATTCTGCTCGACACCACTATGGATGTGTCACATGATGAGAAACTCGTTCTTACCCACAAAAATGGTTCAAATGGCTCTGAGCACTATGGGACTTAACATCTGAGGACATCAGTCCCCTAGAACTTAGAACTACTTAAACCCAACCAACCTAAGGACATCACACACATCCATGCCCGAGGCAGGACTCGAACCTGCGACCGTAGCGCCTAGAACCGCTCGGTGACACCGGCCGGCTCTTACCCACATTTCACCCCTTCTTTTGACGTCTCTGCGATGGAGGTCAGAACGGGGACACCCAGCGTTGAAATCACATTGTTTTCTTACGTATGGCCGAAGAAAACATTTCAGACACACCACAGCTCATAATTGACACGGAAAAGGCCTCAGGGTTTGACGTAAAGGGCGTCAATGAAACCACCCCTTTCCCTGGGCGTTGATTCCCACACATTTCGCGATCGACAACGACAGTTCGCAGTGCGATGAGCAATAGAAAATGTTATTGACAACCTTTGACACTGCTGCCACCCACGGACGTTTCATTCGTACTCTAATTATACTGCATCACCACTGAACGTGATGCCACCCTTTGCAGTAAAGCGTAACTGCAATTTCTGTTCTCGTGTACACTTGGAATCACTAGGGACAGTTTGAAAGCGGTGTGAAGTAGCAAAGGGGATTTTTGCTTTTTCAGCCCTCCTGTTTTCCGCCCTTCTCTGGCGCGATAACGTGTGAGTGCAACATAAACATGTGCGTGAATAAAGGGCTCCTCTAAGACCCCAATTTGGCAACAACGTCGGTGCCAGCCACCCAACTTCGTTAGGCACGTTACAAATGTACCTGTGAGGTATTTCGACACCAGCGCCTGAACAGAGGCCAATTCCACATAACGCGTGTCGAAAGGTTTGCCTAAGCTCCGGGCGCGAGTTTTTTAGTATGCGTTACGCCGATGAAAAAGTCGTTACTACGGAAAAATATGTCAGCTTGCTGAGTCGTTAAGGCTAATGCATCATTCCTAACTAAACTGAAGAGCCAAAGAAACTGGTACACCTGCCTAATATCGTGTAGGGCCACCGCGAGCACGCAGAAGTGCCACAACATGACGTGGCATGGACTCGACTAATGTCTGAAGTAGTGCTGGAGGGAATTGACACCATGAATCCTGCAGGGCTGTCCATAAATCCGTAAGAGCACGAGGAGGTGGAGATCTCTTCTGAACACAACGTTGAAAGGCATCCCAGATATGCTCAATAATGTTCATGTCTCGGGAGTTTGATGGACAGCGGAAGCGTTTAAAATCATAAGAGTGTTCCTGGAGCCATTCTGCAGCAATTCTGGACCTGTTGGGTATCGTATTGTACTGCTAGAATTGCCCAAGTTTGTCAGAATGCACAATGGACATGAATGGGCGCAGGTGATCAGACAGGATGCTTACATACGTATCGCCTGTCAGAGTCGTATCTAGACGTATCAGGGGTCCCACATCACTCCACACAGCCCACACCACTGCAGAGCCTCCAACCATTGACATGCAGGGTCCATGGATTCATAGGACGTGTACACATCGATCCGCTCGATACAATTTGAAACGAGACTCGTCCAACGAGGCAACATGTTTCCAGTCATCAACAGTCCAGTGTCTGTACTGACTGGCCTTGGCGAGACGTAATGCTTTGTGTCGTGCAACCATCAAGGGTACACGAGTGGTCTTTCGGCTGCGAAAGCCCTTCTCGATGATGTTTCGTTCAATAGCTCGCACGTCGACACTTGTTGATGGCCCAGTATTGAAATGTACAGCAATTTGCGGCAGGGTTGCACTTCTGATATGTTGAACTATTATCTTCAGTCGTTGCTGATCCCGCTCTTGCCGTTTCTTTTCGCGGCCGCAGCGATGTGGAAGATTTGATGTTTTACCGGATTCCTGATATTCACGGTGCACTCGTGAAATGGTCATACGGAAAAATCCCTACTTCATCGCTTACTCCGAGATGCTGTGTCCCATCGGTCGTGCGCCGACTATAACACCACGTTCAAACACACTTAAATCTTGATAACCTATCATTGTACCAGCAGTAACAACTGCACCAGACACTTGTTGCGTTATACAGGCGTTGCCGAGCGCAGCGCCGTGTTCTGCCTGGTTACATATCTCTGTATTTGAACACGCTGCTACTGCAGCGCGCTGCGGGCACGGCAGTTGTGTGCGTCGCCTAGGAAATGTGATTACACAATGAAGGGGCTTCTCAGAATTTTTAGTTTCTGTTTTAAATCCTAGTGGGCTGGCAACTGTGTTTTCTTTAACCGTAGGATATCAGTGTAGTTTGTTTTTACAGTGCTCTTGGTACGTGGTAGGAATATGCTTCCACAGTGTAACTGGCATGTAGCAAGAGTGGATTTGTTGAACTGTTTCACTGTAGTCCTAATTATTACTCATTTAAAATCTCGGATTTTACGTCTGCCTTTCGATGATAATCATGAAAAGTGGGTATTTTTTCGAATACTGGGACAAAATCGTCAAAGATTAACGAATAGCCCAAAATTGTAAATACAGATGGTAGCTGGTCGTACAGTGCATAAAAAAGTTTCATTGGCCAAAGTATTCTGCTGTAGTTTGTGAAAACAAAATTGCAGTCATTAGATGAACTTTAGTGTTAAAGCGCAGAACAAGGGTGATAAGACACACTTACGCAACTGGCGTAGGAAGCGAGAAAGGTGGAAGAGGGATGGATTGAGACAAATTGTTATTCACACTACGCTAGTCGTTTGCCGCGGTACATCAGCGTGTTTTTCTGGGGATAGAGAGTTGCATAATGGTGGCTAGTGACATGGCGAGAGGAAGATGATAGCGTCTCTAAAAGTGGTTCAAATGGCTCTGAGCACTATGGGACTTAACATCTGAGGTCATGAGACCCCTAGAACCTAGAACTACTTAAACCTAACTAACCTAAGGACATCACACACATCCATGCCCGAGGCAGGATTCGAACCTGCGACCACAGCGATCGCGCGGTTCCAGATTGAAGCGCCTAGAACCGCTCGGCCACACCGGCCGGCGGTAGCGTCTCTAATTTTCCATTAACACGATTGGGCAATTTCTGCCATCTTGAATCTTTGACTGGCTCTTCCTTTTTTATGGTTCGCTCTGATTGGTTAGAGATAAGAGGTGCAGGGGGAGGGGAAAGGAGGTGGATAGGATGAGAGAGGAGAGGCCTGGTTTGTCACTGATAAGAATGATGACATCATTGATAAGATTGCCTTTCCCCACGCGTGTAGGCAACCAGCACCAGCTTTTGTACTTGAATCTGTGCTATCACATACTGCAATACCTCACTGAAATTCCCATTTGGCCGAGAACATAATACTGTTTTCCTATTAGCCTGAATTTTTCAACGGTGATGCAGTGAGGTAGCTGAGTGCACCTAATAAGTGGCATTGTTGTTATTTGGAAGCCAAATTAACAAACATTACTCAGAGTTTTTGTTTTTTATTTATAAAGTTAAAAAGCCTCTAAACAAAAATATGAAGCTGTGGACCTGCTAGCCTGGATACACAATGACCAAAAGATATATATATCCACGGGAGTAGTGGTTTTGAAAATCTCTTGATGGGGGCTAGTATTAATGCAACTTCACATAAATTAAATAGATTTCAAGTTGTATTTCTACTAAAGTAAACAGGTAAGTACAGGGACCTGTCTATACAACTCGACAGAAACATTCGTGTCGACCAGAAAGAATCAGTATTGCAGTAATGTCCTTGGTCTTCATTTCATGCAGTCGCGAAGGATTCGTTTCAACTGCCCAAGAAACAATTGAGACGGCCCTTTCAGCAGAAAGCAATTAACTATACGCTCTACTTTGCACTGAGCGGCATAAACACATCGTCATCTCTCCATTACGTCAGAATCGGCGGGTGGAAACGTGGAAACCTGACTTTGATCCAGTGGAACAGCACTCGAGGAGATGACTGCCTCCTTCATTCATCTTTATCGTATTATGCGTCAAATTTGTATAATTGTCAGTGGTGATAACTTGATGATTTGGATCCTTTGAGGTGAACATTGTGCGTTATTACAGATGTATGAGGAAATGAAGACACAGAGGGAAACGCCGTATAAACCGCCAGTAGTGAGGCGCTCTGATGATGGATTTAATCACTGTCTGTCCACTGCAACCAGTCAAGGGATGTTGGAAATAATCACATAACCAAGGCCCGCGCGGCTCTCAGAATCAAGCAGTGAAACTTCACTCGACCGGCAAAATTTGTTTTGTTCTTGTCCGAAGACTGATTTGATGGAGCTTCCCACGTTCGTGTAACCTCATCTAGTCTGTTGATTTCTGCATAACCACTCTGATATACGTCCACTTGAACATGTTTGTTGTTGGAAAACATTGGGCTTCCTCTACAATTTTTACTCTCTCCCACACTTGCGTCCAGAACCAAATTAACTACGCCTCAGGATGTGTCGTATAAACCTACCCTTCCTTTTAGTCAAGATGTGGCGTAAATTTATTTTCACCCCGATTCCATCCAGTACCTCTCCATTTGTTACCATATCTAATGATGTGTTGAGCATTCTAAGCTAGCACCACATTTCATAATCTTTTATTTTCTTCTTGTCTGAACGCTTTATGACCTTGTTTTTTTTCTGTGTAGGCTGCATTCCAGAAAAGACTTCCTAGCATTTAAATTTCTATTCGCTCTCATAAAATTAACTTTCCATAAAAACTTTTCTTGCTATTGCCAGCCTCCTTTTTATATCCTCTTTACTTTTGCCATCGTCCATTATTTTGCTGCCCAGATACAGGGTGGACAAAGTAAAACTGACCTGAAAAATCTTCGCAGTAAGAATCGCGTTGCGATTCCGACGCCAGACATTTTTCACTAAATACCATTCTCGAGATTATGAAACGGCTGTTCAAAGTACTGACGGGGATTTTATGACGCACAGTGACACATGGTCTGTGAGTCCACATAACCTGACATGCTGTCCCAGACCACATCTGAAGAAATGAAAAACTGCGAATCCAAATGTCCGGATTCCACTTCACTGAGAAACCACCGGCAGATGTCACACGTGAAAGTTCGTCTGGACGTTCATGCACAACAATAAATCTGTGAGGATACAGATGCAGGTCCTAGCGACCTCTTAATTCCCCTCTTGCACAGATAAACCACGTAGAGATTTCGTCGGACTTTGTTCCAGGCTTTCTTTCACTCCAGCAATGTTTTCTGATATTCGATATTTCGGATAGTTATGGTTTTCACAGAGCCGTTTCACGCCTTTTTTCCACTAAGTTTTTCACTGGAGACTTTGCAGCTGGTTTTGCCAACACCTTCAGTCTTAAAGTTTTGCCAAAACAGTTTTACACACGTTCCGACGAACTGTGCTTCTCGTATCACTCGACAATGAACAGGCACTATTTTGCCGTTGAGTACCATTCTGTGTCGCATTCAGCTGGTCACTACGCACATCTGCTCCTGTCACTCAAACCTAATGACATAGCGAAGCAGTCCGGACAGAGCACTAGGAGTACATGTGCAGAAAAGTGGTAGCAATCGATCGGTGGGTCGAAATCACGATTTCCAGTATTTCCTGTGATATGTTGTTCTCCAGTTCACCGACAAGTCTCAACTCTGCGTCAGTCTTATAAATACTTTCTGGGCCATCGTACACTTCTTTTAGTCTCGTTTCCCAATGTATTCTCCTCAATATCGCCTGTTTTGATATTCGGCTACACTCTACTATTATTGTTTTACCTTTGTTGATTTTCTTCTTGTCTCCTTTTTTTTGCAAGTCAATGTCCATTTGGTTCAATTAATTTAAGTATTTTGCCGTAATTTACAGACTTATTAGGAGCGGCCAAATGAAAACGAGACAGTCGGAAAAAAGTAAGTAAACTGCTTATTATTTCAAAAGCAATCGGCATAACTGTTAATACGTCTATCCCACTGCGAGACAAAATGGTCATTGTCTTCATGGAAAAACGTTTGTGGTTGCCTACGGAAATACGATTGCCCCAAGCGTGCACCTCTTCGTCCCGAGGAAAATCGACAACCATGAATGTCTTTCATCAGGGCTCCAAAAATATGAAAGTCGCGTGGAGAAGACCGGGACAACGTGGGGGACGTATAAGGACTTCCCAGCAGTATAGTCCCGACAACAGGCACGCCAGCTCCGGGAAAGTCATGATGACGTTTATTTTGTTTACTGCATGGGCCACTTGCTCAATAACATTCTGGGACACGGCGCCACAATTGATCCACATCGATATGTGAACACTTTGCGAAAATTGAAGCGCGGCGTCATACCCAAACGCCCAGGTCTTTTGACGGACCAGATCACTCCGTTGCAGGATAATGACTTCCCTCATGTTGCCAATGTTGTTTCGAGTGCTCCGCAGAAGTTTCACTGGGAAGCCGTTATACATCCTATATACACTCCCGATCTCTCCTCAGACGATTTCCGTATTTTTGCAGCCCTGAAGAAAAACATCCGTGGCCGTCAATTTGTTTCAGACGAAGAGGTGCACGCTCTGGTACAATGGTGGTTCCATGGGCAACAGCAAACATTCTTCCATGAGGTTATTGACTGTCTTGTCTCGCAATGGATTAAATAAATGCAAACATTCTTCCATGAACGTACTGATCGTCTTGTTTCACACTGGATACTTTTAGTAACAGTTAAGGCGATTACATTTGAAATGATAAACAGGCTCCTTTTTTCCATCTGTCTCGTTTTCATTTCACCGCGTCCGCCTGCGTAACTGACTGGTAACGTGTTTGCCTATCATGCAGCAGGCCCGAATTCGATTCCTGGCCAGGTTGGGGATTTTCCCCGCCCGTGGGAACCCAGCCACACGATCATTTCGTTTCATTTGACTGCCCCTCATAACCAGTTTCCTCTCTGCACTTTAGCTCCTTTCCTAAGTTTCTCCTCGGTTCGCTTGCTCATTATACAGAGTGAATAATATGCCTCACTTTCTTCTCAGTTCTTAATAACATCCATATGTGGGCTAAGTGTCATGGTCTCAACTATTTTCCGATATACGAATAAACTCTCGATCTCTTATAATTCGCCTAATCACCTCGAAAAATGTGAATTATCTGGATCATCAGCTTGCTGCTAATTATGAGATCCAACAAGCAGAAAACAATGACATCAATACAAGGTACTCTGTTATTACCTCTTGTTATTAATCAAGCATTGTTAACGGTGTGTGTTCAAAGGCAATCTCGCGACGACCAAAGAGCGTTAAAACATAGGGCTGTAATTCGTCAACGTAGTTCACAGCTCAGAGGAGTTGAGCATGACTTTCAGACGGCGGAATGTCTGTCTATGAAGAGTAGTAGCTTTAGCAGAAATAGAACATGCTGTAACATTTCTCACTCTGGGAGCGATAATGTTCAATTCCAAGGTTGACTTCACAGTTGAGAAAGAATGCATTAGCTGATGTATGACGTAAGGAGTGGAGTGAAGTGCAGACAACAGGCGGTACGGCGGCTAACGATTCTGTGAGAAGCTGCACCAGCTTAGCAGTCTGATTGGCTGCTATGACGGACGATGGAGGGGTTACAGTCAGGCCAGCGTCTCAAATCTCACATTTTCATTTATTAATCTACGCTGATGGAAAATATCGCAACATCAAAATGCAATTAACGCAGAGTAATGAAACTTCGGGAATACATTTGTCTCGGCAATATATTTAAGTGATTAAAATTGCAAAATCGCAGATTAATGTAGGCGCGAGATAGGCCATTGCAAATGTGAAATACACTCCTGGAAATGGAAAAAAGAACACATTGACACCGGTGTGTCAGACCCACCATACTTGCTCCGGACACTGCGAGAGGGCTGTACAAGCAATGATCACACGCACGGCACAGCGGTCACACCAGGAACCGCGGTGTTGGCCGTCGAATGGCGCTAGCTGCGCAGCATTTTTGCACCGCCGCCGTCAGTGTCAGCCAGTTTGCCGTGGCATACGGAGCTCCATCGCAGTCTTTAACACTGGTAGCATGCCGCGACAGCGTGGACGTGAACCGTATGTGCAGTTGACGGACTTTGAGCGAGGGCGTATAGTGGGCATGCGGGAGGCCGGGTGGACGTACCGCCGAATTGCTCAACACGTGGGGCGTGAGGTCTCCACAGCCCGCCTCCAGTGGTGTCGCGACAGGCGTGAATGGAGGGACGAATGGAGACGTGTCGTCTTCAGCGATGAGAGTCGCTTCTGCCTTGGTGCCAATGATGGTCGTATGCGTGTTTGGCGCCGTGCAGGTGAGCGCCACAATCAGGACTGCATACGACCGAGGCACACAGGGCCAACACCCGGCATCATGGTGTGGGGAGCGATCTCCTACACTGGCCGTACACCACTGGTGATCGTCGAGGGGACACTGAATAGTGCACGGTACATCCAAACCGTCATCGAACCCATCGTTCTACCATTCCTAGACCGGCAAGGGAACTTGCTGTTCCAACAGGACAATGCACGTCCGCATGTATCCTGTGCCACCCAACGTGCTCTAGAAGGTGTAAGTCAACTACCCTGGCCAGCAAGATCTCCGGATCTGTCCCCCATTGAGCATGTTTGGGACTGGATGAAGCGTCGTCTCACGCGGTCTGCACGTCCAGCACGAACACTGGTCCAACTGAGGCGCCAGGTGGAAATGGCATGGCAAGCCGTTCCACAGGACTACATCCAGCATCTCTACGACCGTCTCCATGGGAGAATAGCAGCCTGCATTGCTGCGAAAGGTGGATATACACTGTACTAGTGCCGACATTGTGCATGCTCTGTTGCCTGTGTCTATGTGCCTGTGGTTCTGTCAGTGTGATCATGTGATGTATCTGACCCCAGGAATGTGTCAATAAAGTTTCCCCTTCCTGGGACAATGAATTCACGGTGTTCTTATTTCAATTTCCAGGAGTGTACTTGTACATTAATAACCGGTGTAACCGCCAAAATCGTGAATGAAAATGTGGGTGCATTGTTCCACAGGTGCCGGATGTCAGTTTGTGGTATGGAATTCCATGCCTATTGCACTTAGTCGGTTAATACAGGAACGGTTAATGCTGTTTGTGGATGACGCTGGAGTTGTCGTCCGAGAATGTCCCTATGTGCTCGATTGGAGACAGATGTGGTGGTCGAGCAGAGCAAGATAACATGTGGACACTCTGTAGAGCATGTTGGGTTACGACAGCGGTATGTGGGCTAGCATTATCCTGTTGGAAAACACTCCCTGGAAGGCTGTTCATGAATGGCTGCACAGCACGTCGAATTACCAGACTGAAACCTGGCAGTCAAGGAAGGCAGGATTCGGTTACGATTGTGGACGGGGCCGTAATCAGTTACTACTGGTTGCCTTTTACACTTACACACATTTATTTTAAAACGGTAATTCCAGACGTAGCAATAAATAAAAATATCACACGTTATTAATGAAGGAATAAACAACTGTGTAATTAATACTGCTTTCAGTGCTTTACAATTTACCATATGAGCATAAAATACCGACACAGCAAATAATGTTTTAAAAACAAGCCAGATGTGATCCCAATTAGAATTTTAAAGCAAGCAACCACAGTCACAGCTGAAGGCCTTTAACCCCAAGAACGCCAATAATTAAAAAAAATTAACAAACACACTGTAAAACAGCAATGCAATGGCAAAGATTAATTTAAAAGGACAGGCAACTGATCACCAAACGGGTGAAACAAAATGATGCTAAACTTGGTAGCACAACCATTTAAACCTGCTGTAACGCCAAGAATGGCAATTATATAAAAAATTTAAAAAACATACAGTACAACAGCAAATTCAACAGCAAAGGTTAATTTAAAAGGACAAGCAACTGATCACCAAACAGGTGGGACAAAATGATTGTAAACTTGGTAGCACAATCATTTAAACTTGCTGTAACGCCAAGAATGGTAATTATATTAAAAAATTTAGAAACATACAATAAAGCAGCAAATACAATAGTAAAACACAAGGGCAGTGACAGACGGTGCACCAGAAATCGACCTTTGAGTAGGTCCGGTAAAAAACACTTTCTCAGGCGATGAGATAGGCAGCCAAGAGTTGCATTCACTTCACAAGATGGTAACTCTGACTTGTGGCAGCCTAGCGAATGACTAATGATAATCTTGCTGAGGCTACCTGACGTCCAATAAACCAAACGCAAAGCAGTAAAAATACGCCAAAGCTGGAACCGGCGGTCTGGACTCCACCCACAGAATACTGTGCTTAGAATGCCTGGAACGAGAAAAGAATCACTACCAGAGTAGAAGAATCGCCAACCAACCTACACTCAAGAAAGCTGTCAAAACTACACGCCTCACCGGACAGCAGCGGCAAGACGAGGAAACGTACACTGCCGTTACATACCCTAACCCCCAGGGCAGGTATCTGGGGTGTTAGCGGCCATGAGGCAGGAAAAATGCCGTTGGTTGAACTTAACAAACAGTAACTAACTGAACGCAATAAATAGTAATTAGAAGTCCAGGAAAGCTAATCAGATGCGCCTTCCCCAAGCACTCCACTCGCTGCTCTTCGCCTCGGAAACACTACGAGCAGCAACACAAACCCGGGTCACTGGAGAATCGCATGATCTCACAATGGTGGAAGTGTCTCTACTTGAATCCAAATCACAGCTCACAGACTGACGTAGGAATTTGCAGTCATGGTGCCTGGGATAACCACAAGAGTGCTCCAGCTGTCATTTGAAATGGCACCCCAGGCTATAACTACAGGTGTAGGTGCAGTGTGTCTAGCACGCGGACAAGTTGGTTACTGACCTTCAAGTGGACTCCTTGTAACCAACACACGACCGTCACTGGCATCGAGGCAAAACCAGCTTTCATCAGAAAACACAATGTCACTCCACCCTGCCCTCCAATGAGCTCTCGCTTGATAACATTGAAGTCGCAAATGACGGTGGTTAGGGTCAGTGTAAAGCACGCTACAGGTCGCCTGGCTCGGAGCTGTCCTTGAAGTATTTCGTTGTGTAACTGTGGTGCAACTGAAGCTCAAATTGCTGCTGCAGACCATAATGGTCGTCTCTCTCCGTGGTACCACGTGGCCCTCCGGAGCCCGGTCATCTTGTGACAGTGCATCCTCATGATCACCACTACCAGTGTACAGTTGCCACATTCCTGCGAAGTGTTTCCGCAATATTGCAGAAGAAGCAACCAGCCTATCGTAGACCCTATTACACGATCTCTTTCAAACTCAGTGAGGTATTGATAATAGCGCCTTTGTCACCTTAAGGGGGGAGGACGTCAAACGGGCCGACTTGGAGCAGGAGAGGCATCTCAGGACATTTTAATTTCCAGTATCTATACTTTTACAAATAAATTCATAAAACCTTGTCAGCATCACCAGGAAGGATTCAGGATCCACACCCATTGCAGTGGACGTTGGAAAACATAACAAAATAAATTTTTTTACGTGCGAAATTTCATCATTTTTTCACTTATAAATGGCTGCATTTGTTGCTATAGGTACACTTTTCCTCATAAGTTAGAGAGATTCTTCGATGAATTTTGCACAGTATACATACCATACTCACAGGTGTATGAAACTGTAGAATTTATTTAATTTATGAAAAAACGAATGAACTGTTATATTTTAAACTTCACGTTTAGAAAAAAACACAAATTTTATAGTTAATTACCTCAATTTTTACCACAGTTTTTAATAGATTTGGAAAATTCTAGCGTTTCATACACCTTTAAGTATGGTTTGTATGCTGTGCAAAATTCATCAAAGAATCTTTCTTACTTCTGAAGAAAACTGTACCTACAGCAATAAATGCTGCCATGTTATGTTTTCGAACTTCCACTGCTATGAGTGTGAATTCTGAATCCTTCCTGGTCATGCTGACCAAGTTTTATGAATTTATTTGTAAAAGGATAAACAGTGTAAATTAAAATGTCCTGTGGTGCCTCTCCTGCTTCAAGTCGGCCCGTATGACGTCCTACCCCCCTTAAAGGTATTCTTGACTAACATCAACTCACCACGTCCAACATCAAAGGTAACTAATGCTCATGACCGCTAGAGTGGGTATTTAAAGCAAACCTGATTCGCATCCTCACAGTGGGTCTACTAGCTCCAATCTTATACGACTGGTGTGAAACCTGGATAGACGTCAGATTTCAGATGTACAGGGTTATTACAAATGATTGAAGCGATTTCACAGCTCTACAATAACTTTATTATTTGAGATATTTTCACAATGCTTTGCACACACATACAAAAACTCAAAAAGTTTTTTAGGCATTCACAAATGTTCGATATGTGCCCCTTTAGTGATTCGGCAGACATCAAGCCGATAATCAAGTTCCTCCCACACTCGGCGCAGCATGTCCCCATCAATGAGTTCGAAACGGTAAGGCTTCTGCTTTAGCTTTTTCCGTAAGATTTTCCAAACCGTCGGCTGTGGTACGTTTAGCTCCCTGCTTGCTTTATTCGTCGACTTCGGCGGGCTACGCGTGAAACTTGCCCGCACGCGTTCAACCGTTTCTTCGCTCACTGCAGGCCGACCCGTTGATTTCCCCTTACAGAGGCATCCAGAAGCTTTAAACTGCGCATGCCATCGCCGAATGGAGTTATCAGTTGGTGGATCTTTGTTGAACTTCGTCCTGAAGTGTCCTTGCACTGTTATGACTGACTGATGTGAGTGCATTTCAAGCACGACATACGCTTTCTCGTCTCCTGTCGCCATTTTGTCTCACTGCGCTCTCGAGCGCTCTGGCGGCAGAAACCTGAAGTGCGGCTTCAGCCGAACAAAACTTTATGAGTTTTTCTACGTATCTGTAGTGTGTCGTGACCATATGTCAATGAATGGAGCTACAGTGAATTTATGAAATCGCTTCAATCATTTGTAATAGCCCTGTAGAAACACGCCTACCACCTTTCGTTTATGTTACACAACTCCTTCTTGCTACTGCGATCTTTCCCCCTCTGTGTATATTAATTTCTAATGCAGATTTCATCGGCAATCGTTTTCATCGGCAATCGTCGTAGCTATCGTCTCACAAGGGAACCTCCCCATCGCACCCCCCTCAGATTTAGTTATAAGTTGGCACAGTGGATAGGCCTTGAAAAAGTGAACACATATCAATCGAGAAAACAGGAAGAAGTTGTGTTTTTTTTTTTTTTTTTTTTTTTGGCTGCGGAACAAGAGGTCCTTGGTTCAAGTCTTCCCTCGAGTGAGAAGTTTACTTTTTTTTATTTATGATCTGTCCGCTCGTTCATTGACGTCTCTGTTCACTGTAATAAGTTTAGTGCCTGTGTTTTGCGACCACACCGCAAAACCGTGCGATTAGTAGACAAAAGGACGTGCCTCTCCAATGGGAACAGAAAACATTTGATCGCAAGGTCATAGGTCAACCGATTCCTCCACAGGAAAACACGTCTGATATATTCTATACGACACTGGTGACGGCATGTGCGTCACATGACAGGAATATGTTGTCGACCCACCTAAGTTGTACACTAGGCGAATGGGTAAAAAGATTCTTCTACCTCGCCCGATTTAGGTTTTCTTGTGGATGCGACAATCACTCCCAAAAAAGTGATGAAACCATAAGAGTTTGTCACATAAACTGCAACAAATGAATGCAACAGTTTCACAGTTTTCCCTGTGCTCTGTCAAAACATATGTTTTTAACGTTTCCAAATTTTGCCGTTTAGGTGTAGCGTCCCCATACTACGGCGCAGTTACCTCGCATCGGACGGACGGACAGACAGATAATAATTGTCTGAAAATAAAAATGTAAACTTTTCACTCGAGGGAAGACTTGAACCAAGAACCTCTCGTTCCGCAGTTGCTCACGCTAACCACGGGACCACGACGCTCCTATTCTCGCATTATCCTTGATGTTGCTTACCTTGCGCATGGACTGCTTAGTTTGTATATTTTGCTTATTTTTCTCATAGTTCCACACAACTTGTTCCCGTTTTCTCGATTGATCTGTGTTCAGTTTTTCAAGGCCTATCCACTGTGCCAACTTATAACTAAATCTGAGGGGGGTGTAATGGGGAGGTTCCCTTGTCAGTAGTGAGCTACAGAGGCCAGGGAGGCAGTCTCTATGGTGCGTGGGTCAGCCGGACTGGCAGATGTCAGGGGCAAGAAGTTCACCACCCTGGGAGGGGTAGTAGTGAAACGGCTTGTGGATGGCCGTTAGATGCTCAACGTATTGTCACGAAAACACCACTCTTAGACCACTCGTTTATTGTTCACCGACTACGACAATCGCGATGCTACTCGATGTCTCCTGGGCAAAAGCGGTAGGTGGCTTGTGAAGAGGTGGCGAGCGGCATGGTACGACTGGTGGAGGGATGAGGGCTCGGTTTGGCGAGGAGGCTGTCCGCAGCAGCGGGCGGCGGCTCACAGTGCCGACTAGGGGCTGCCCGACTGCACAGGGTGGGGTCTGAGGCGCGTCGCGGACCCAGCGAGGATGAGACGACCCACAGCAGCAGCAGTTGAAAGGCAGGGTTGGCATATGAAACCTCCCCTTAGAAAAATTAATGAATTACTGTGCTGATAAACCTCTTACATTATTCGATTTTCAAACAGCTGAGCAGAACTGAACGTACTCAGACATTTCGCTCTTTACCTGTTCTGATCAACACTAAACTGAGACACACTATTTTTAGCGCAACGCAGTCTGACTTTCAATAATCCCTACAAAAGAGTGGCCCTGACTAACATTAACCTATACCTTTCACAAATTACTTACCTCACAAAAATCTTCGTTACTCGAACTACTGCAATACAGCGAGCGCCAATACTGTCAGCTAAATAAGAGATTCAAACTAATGAAGGCACTAACTACTGATAGGCATAGTAACAAATGAAAGATTTTGATAGAGAACAAACAATGTATTTACCTTAATAGTATTCAAAAGTCATATATATATATATATATATATATATATATATATATATATATCAGTTCATGGCATCCAGTCTTACAAATGTACTGTTTGTGATGGACACACGTCCAGATCGTCCGCTCTCAAAAATCCGCCATCTCACTTCCCCACATCTACCACTGCTGGAGGCTCACCTCCAACTGCGCAACGCTACGTGCTGTTAACAGCCAACTGCCCAACACTACAATAGCGACTATTCCAACAATGCCACCCAGCCACAGACTGCACACAGCACAGCCAGTGATTTTCATACAGAGCGCTACGTGGCGTTACCAACATAAAAACGTAACGGCCTACTTACACAGTGTCTGCCCACACGGGCAGAGGCAGACAGCAAGGAGTTTGCCTTCACAGACAACGGCACCTGAGCGACTGCGCCACCCTGGGCTCGAACTGTAGCCCACCACGTGGCCCGCCGGCTGGAAGGCGCGAAGGCCACAGCATCGGTCTCAACGTGAGCGGCAGGGCCGTAGCCAGCAGCTGCAGAGTCCAGAGGTGGAGACATGTCGACCTGTGTAGACTCGTAGACCGTCACAGATCCCTCCCCACAAGCGAGGGTTAGAAACTGCCCTCACATTTTTTATACATGAATATACACCTAAAGAAACATATTCTCAGAATTTTTACTGTAAGATACATTGCAAGCATTTTTTGAAAATTTGGAAAATTGCCAAATGTCTAACTCTCCAGGCGGCTGGAAAAGTACATCTTTGCCGTAGCTGTAGCGAAAAGTGCATGCCTAACACGGAGGCCACATATCCTCGATTGACGCAACATCGGTAAACAGATAACACGGCACAATGCGATCGTAATTTGTAAAGCGAATTTCAGCTTCCGTCGATAGCTTCTCTTACACAATTGTTTACAGTTGCTATTCACTCGAATCTGCCACTCGTTAATATTCATAACAATTAGCAGTTGGCCTTGTGGATCGCTATTTGTTGACAATCGAGATATAACTGAATTAATTTTCTTTGTCATATCTTAGGATATGCTTGCTAATAGCACCTGTTTTTGTACAAGTTCCAGAGTTTCACAGTATTTTGGAATCTAATTAATGGTTTAAACCTTGCAAAGACAGAATATGAAGAACGTGGTATAAAATCGAAATCACCTACCTCTCCACAAAAGTGTTATTTATCAAAGATATTGCAAGATCCGCCTCAGTTGCGCAAATTTTCTGGTCTTTACCCAGGTTTCGGCTAGAATAATGTGTGGTACCACGTCGAATTAAAACTACTTAACTGAAGCCCAGCCACGGCATCACTTCACCACGCGCTCGATTGGCAGCGGCAACTACGTTGGCCAACGGCTTCAGTTAAGTAGTTTTAATTCGACGTTACTATAGGTCTTAATTTTAATGTTGACTGTGTCTTACTCTGGCATGTTACTGTAATTTTATGCTTCTGATGAAGGCTAGATTATTCTAGCCGAAACCTGGATAAAGGCCAGAAAATTTGCACGACTGAGGCGGATCTTGCAATATCTTAGTCTATCACAGCTGCCGAAGGGGCTGCGATATGCTAAAAATTCTCACTGTTATCTATCAGTTAATTTCGTGGACATTCATTCCAATAACGTCTATATTTCGTCCGAAATTGTGGTAACATTAGAAGAAATGAAATAAGCGATGCTTTTGTTGAACGGGAGGCCACGTCCGGGGAAGTTTGGCCGCCAGGTGCAAGTCTTATGAGAACAACACAACACCCAGTCCACGGGCGGAGAAAATCTCCAAACCGGCCGGGAATCGAACACGGGCCCGCTGCATGGAAGGCAAGCACGTTACCACTCAGCTAAGCAAGCGGACAACATGAGAAGAAAGAGGAAATAACTAGGACATTTCTGTGAATTGTGATTTGAACGATAATTGTTGTGCTAATTAAAGTCCAGAACAAAAACAGAGTACCTTCCAAGCCCAAAGAAAACATCTGCAGTAATAGCTTTCAGTGACAAAGAAAAGGCTGTACACTTTTTGGGTTAAAAAAAGAGGGAGAAAACACTTAAACCTAAGCATTGGGCAAAGCCGGTTTCGTTTCGTAAAATCTGAACATGAATTGCATAAATGGGAGAAAGATTTACACACCACAAATATGAAATATGCACAAAAATCAAATTCGAAGAAGTGTGTAAGAAAAACTATTTGAAAGATTTAGAATTTCTCGTGAGAAATAATGCGTCATTGGGGGAGATCTGCAGGATTGGGTGCTCTGAATTGCAGGTGAGATGAATGTTATTGATTTCCAGGCTTCTTCGGTCTGGTTAAACAGATTCAGGAAGTTACACAGAGAAGAAAGTCGCAAAATTACGAAGTTTATGTGAAGTAAACTACAGAGGAAATGTTATTAACAGGTAATAACGAGGGTTTTTCAATGAGTAACGCAACAATATTTGTTGAAAGCAGGTTGGTTTTATTCAGAATTCCAATACACGTATTATCCCCATCTTTTGGCTGTAAAACCCTATTTTTCAACATACTCTCAGATCAATGCGACTGCCTTAAGCCATCTTTTTGGGTGGTACCACTCTACTGGTCGACGTCGGACCAACGTCTTGCTGCATCAATAACCTCCACACCCTACACGTACTGCTTCCCAAGGATAGCATCCTTCATTGGGCCAAACAGATGGAAGTGGGAAGGCGAGAGATCCAGGCTGTAGGGTGGATGAGCAAGAATAGTCCAATGAATTTTTGTGATCTCCTCTTGGGTGCGCTGTCTTGTGTGAGGCTTTCGTTATCACGGAGAAGCAGAGGTCAGATTGCATTTTTGTGGCGACAGACACCCTGAAGTCGTTTCTTCAGTTTCCTGAGTATAGCACGATATACCAGAGTTTATTGTTGCACCACGACGGAGTTCATCGAACAGAATAGCCCCTTCAGAGTCTCAGAAGATCGTCGCCATGACTTTACCGGCTGGGGCTGAGGGTACGGTTTTGAACACAGATGGCGTGGCGCCACTCCATTGACTGTCGTTTAGTTTCCGGTTAGAAGTGATGAACTCATGTTTCATCGCCTGTGGCGATAGTCGACAAAAGTTGTCACACTAAGCCTCGTGAAGTGCAAGCAATTCCGCACAGATTGTCCTTCGTTGTTCACAGATTGTCCTTCGTTGTTCTTTCAAATGTTCAAACGTGTGTGAAATCTTATGGGACTTAACTGGCAAGGTCATCAGTCCCTAAGCTTACACACTACTTAACCTAAATTATCCGAAGGACAAACACACACACCCATGTCCGAGGGAGGACTCGAACCTCCGGTGGAACCAGCCGCACAGTCCATGACTGCAGCGCGTTAGGGCCAGTTGAGAGACGCGAGACGTCCAGTTGAGCAGTGAGGTGTTTGACTGTGACTTAGGTCATCTCGAATGAGAGTACCCACACGTTCCAACCTTGCAGGAATGACAGCGGTGTGTAGCCGGCCGAGACGCGAATCTTGGGACAGGTTTGCTCGACCTTGTTGCGATAGTGACGCCTCTCCCAGCGGTTCACTATGCTTTTGTTCACTGACAGGTCTCCGTATACAATCTGCACGCAGCTGCCAACATCTGCGATGCTCTGGTTATCCACCAAGAGAAACTCAATGACAGCTCTCTGTTAGGAACTCACCTCCGTTACAGACTCCGTTTTGAAAGCTGTGTATAGCGCCGTCACCTACCGAAATTTGATGAAATCATAGGGGCTGAAACAGGAACGTTCCCAGATGTCCCATAGCGAATTCCGCAGTTTTTTGAACCGAAGCTGGCTGAGAAATTCGCTGCTGAAGTGAAGACGAAGATTCTTGTTATACTCTAAAAGCTGGGTATAAGGCTAGTCAGTCAGGTTTAGTGCAAAGCACACTTTATCAATTCGGACGAAAAAACGATTGAGTCTTTTGTGCAGTCGATTACTGTTTCTGCACCATTAAACCTACCTTCAGGAACATCAAGGCAAATTAGAACCAAAAATTAAAAAATATGAAAATTTTCTTGTAAAAATACTGTAACGGACGTAGGAAAATCGGAAAAAATGGATGAGATTGATTTTCAGTATTCGATCCGAAAGGTCTTCTTACCTACCATTTACAGAGAATAATTCATTGCTTGTGTTGGACTCTTCGTCTGGACATAAAGCCATCTCTATCTTTGGGAGGATAACCCGAAATTTCAACTTCTCGATAAAAAAAAATTTTCAACATATCAACAGCGTAAAGTGTTCTTGATAAAATTGTCCGACAATAGAAATTCCGACAGCTCTTTGTTATTTTAGATTTATCATCGGAACTCTATTGTCAAACTTCAGTCATTTCTGCAATCTCAGTTTGCATCACTACATTTTACGAATTTGATCAAATATGCATGGCACGCAGCACAACATGCAGAACAATAACCACGACCATTTCTTACGCCACTGCATTTTTGTCTAAATAAAACCATTAATTACTGGAATACGTTAATTTTCTTTTAAAAGATGTATCTGGTATAAGGAAAATGTTTTCGTCGTCCAAAAGACCCTTCTCATTTTTGTGATGACTGCATGGAATAAGTAAGGAACTGCTTCATAGTTAACAAAATTATCATAAGAACTGCGCTAAAGGAAGTGTTATAAAATATTTAGTTCAACAAATTAAAGTCTCGATTGATGGAAGTTGCCTGTAATTTAACATCATACACTTCCTTGATTTTCTTTCTTCTGCTAGTCACTGCGCGCCACGTCTGCGCATTCGCCAGTTCGAGCGCTTGGCAGGAAAAGTTGTAGAAAGCGCCGTTACAAGTGGCTCTTCGTGCAACAAAATGAGTGATCTTCACATTGTTTTGAACACTTGCAGTGTGCTTTAGCAGCTAAAACTTTGACAATGCATTTCTTTCAGTGTAATTTACCTGCGTGAAAAATTTCGATGACATGTCGGATTGGACCTTTCCCTTGTAAGAAGCGGCCCACAGTGTCTCTGTCATCAACCGAATACGAAACTAGCCTTAAGTATGAAGCTAGCGAAGCCTCCTGGATAAGTAACTTGTGTTATAGTCTTTCTGGCAGTCAAAGGGCTGTGTATTTTACGAAAATAATATGCCAGTAATAGTAGTAGTAGTAGTATGGTATTCTGCCTTACGGCAGGTCTTGTCATGGGTTAAACCCTCTTCCACCTTTGCCTGTCCATAGCCAGTCTTTTCATTTCTGAATATTTGTCTCCTTTTATATTGTCCAGAATTTGATATCTTCTTTTTCCTCTTCCCCTTTTTCCCTCCACCATTCCTTCTATTCCTTTCTTCAATAAACAGTCCTCCCTCAAACAATGTCCAACCCAGTTCGTTTTCTCTTTGTGATAACTTTCAGCATGTTTCTTTCTTCTCCAACTCTTCTTAATACTTCTTCATTCCTTACTATGTCCTCCCATTTCGCCTTTTCCATTCTTCTCTATATCAACATCTCTTTCTTCTTTCATCTTCTTTCCTCAATGTCCAGGTCTCCGCTCCATATAGTACAACGCTCCAGATGTAACCTTTGGCAAGTCTTTTCTTCAGACCTTTGTTTAGTGGGCCACAAAGTAACTTCTGTTTCCTCTTGAATCCTTCTTTTGCCATTGCTATTATTTTCATAATTTCTGTTGAGCAATACATATCATCCATTATTACACTTCCCAAGTAATTGAAGTTATTCACTTGCTCTATTTCCTCTCCCCCTATTTTCATACAGCATTTTCTCCCCTTTCCTCCAATTGCCATGCTTTTCATTTTCTTCTTGTTAATCTTCATTCCATATTCTTCTAATGTTGTGTTTAGATCATCTGACATTTGTTCCGTCTCTCTTGCACTCTCTGCCATCACAACCATGTCGTCTGCAGATCCTATACACTCCACTCTCCGACCCCCTGTACAAGCTCCTCTCCTTCCATCAAAACCTTCACTAATAATTTCCTCCAGATATATATTGAACAGTGTTGGTGATAAACAACAACCTTGTCTTACACCTCTTCCCAGTTCAATTTCTTCACTCATCACACCTTCTATTCTTACTCGTGCTCTCTGGTTCCAATATGAATTTTTCATTAGCCGTCTATCCCTCCAGTCAAATCCATGTTTCCTTAGGGTTTCCATCAGTTTGTCCCATACAATTAAGCATATACAGAGACGTCAAAATTTTATTTCTTAGAGAGAAAGTATCTACTAAGAAATTTATGTTAATGCACATAAGCACAAATGAGCAATGCCTTCTCTGAAAATTGCCTAGAACAGATCGTTAGTAACCCCATTCATGATGAAGCTATATTGGATCTAACGGCAACAAATACTTCTGACCTCTTTGAGGATGTCCACATCGAAATTGATATCAGTGACCATGATGTGGTTGTGGCAACAATGATTACAAAAGTGCAAAGGACAACTAAAACAAGCAGAAAGATATATACGTTCGGTAAACTAGACAAAAAATCGGTAGTTTCATATTTCAATGAGGAACTTGAAGCTTTCAGCACAGGGCAGGAGCATGTAGAGCAGAACAGTGCATAATGGGAGGGAACCTCTATGGTATACAGTCTCTGTGAAGAAACTTTTAAAGAACTGCATAACAGCTGTAAAACAAAGAGTAGGCCCATAGACAGAGACATGCTGAATGGAACGCATTTGGCTGTCAAGAGAACAATGCATGATACCTTCAGTGATGGCCGTAACGGAATATTGTCAAATAATAGTTCACAAAAGCCGATGAAATTCTGGTTGTTTGCATAGGATATTAGTGACAACAAAGTTAGCGTCCAGCCCCTGGTGAATGAAACAGGAACTGAAACTGAGGCTAAGAAAGCAAAAGCTGAAAGGCTTAATTCCGTTTTCAAATGTTCCTTAAAGGAAAACCCAGGAAAATTGCCCTATTTAATACTCGTACCACTGAAAATATGAATGAAAGAAGCATCAGTGTCAGTGGTGTTGACAAATAGCTGAAATCACGAAAATTGAACAAAGCTCCAGGGCTCGATGGGATCCCTGTCAGTGTCTACGCTGAATTTGTAGCTGAGTTAGCTGCTCTTCTATAATCCATCGTAGATCCGTCAAACAGAAAACCGTGGCCAATAGTTGGAATAAAGCAGAGGTCACATCAGTCTACAAGAGGGTAGCAGAAGTGATCCACAAAACTACCATCCAAAATCCCTGACTTCGATTTGTTGTGGAATCTTTGAACATACTATCAGCTCAAACATAACAAGGTATCTTCAACAGAATGACCTCTTCAATGCCTACCAGCGTGGATTCCGGAAAGATCGATAATGTGAAACCCAACCTGCACTTGTCTCGCATAACATACTGGAAAACTGGACCAAGACAATCAGGTAGATGCAGTATTTCTTGATTCCCGAAAGGCATTTGTCTCAGTACCACACCTACGCTTATTGCCAAAAGTACGATCGCATAGGGTATCAAGTGAAATTTGTGAATGGACTGATGACTTTTTGGTATGGAGGACGCAGCAAGTAATCTTGCACAGAGAGTCATCGTCAGATGCAGAAGTAACTTCAAGTGTGCCCCAGGAAAGTGTGCTGGGACCTTTGCTGTTCATGTTGTATATTAATGACGTTGCAGACAATATTAATAGTAACCTCAGACTTTTTGCAGATAATGCAGTTATGTACGATGAACTACCGTCTGAAAGGAACTGCATAAATATTCAGTCAGATCTTGATAAGATTTAAAAGAGGTGTAAAGACTGGCAACTTGATTTAAATCTTCAGAAATGTAAAACTGTGCACTTCACAAAACGAAGAAACGTAATATCCTATGACTATAATATGAATGACTCACTGTTGGAATCGGCCTACACATACAAACACCTGCATGTAACACTTTGTAGGGATATGAAATGTAATTATCACATAGGTTTAGTCCCGGGTAAAACAGGCGGTAGACTTCGGCTTATTTGTAGGATACTGGGGAAATGCAATCAATCCACTAAGGAGATTGCTTACAAACCACTCGTGCAACCTCTTCTAGATTATTGCTCAAGTGCGTGGGATCCACACCAAATAGAACTAACAAGGGATTTTTTTGTGTGTGAGTGTATGTGTGTGAGTGTGTGTGTGTGAGGGGGGGGGGGGGGCAATATCATCAGCCTTCTGACTGGTTTGATGCGGTCCGCCACGTATTCTTCTCGTGTATCACCCTCTTCATCTCAGAGTAGCACTTGCAACCTACGCCCTCAATTATTTGCTGAATGTATTCCAATCTCCGTCTTCCTCTACAGTTTTTGCCCTCTACAGCTCCCTCTAGTACCATGGAAGTCATTCCCTCATGTCTTAACAGATGTCCTGTCATCCTGTCTCTTCTCCTTATCAGTGTTTTCTTCATATTGCTTTCCTTTCCGATTCTGCACAGAACCTCCTCGTTCCGTACCTTATAAGTCCACTTAATTTTCAACATTCGCCTGTAGCACCACATCTCAACTGCTTAGATTCTCTTCCGTTTCGATTTTCCCACACTCAAAGTTTAAATACCATACAGTGCTGTGCTCCAGACGTACTTTCTCAGAAATTTCTGCCTCAAATTGAGGCCTATGTTTGATACTAGCAGACTTCTCTTGCCAGCGTTAGTCTGCTTTTTATGTCCTCCCCGCTCCATCCGTCATGGGTATTTTGCTGCCTAGGCAGCATAATTCCTTAACTTCATACACTTCGTGACCATGCATCCTGGTATTAAGTTTCTCGTTGTTCTCTTTTCTGCTACTTATCATTATTTTCGTCTTACTTCGATTTGCTCTTAATCCATATTCTGTACTCATTAGATTATTTATTCCATTCAACATATCATGTAATTCTTCTTGGCTTTCACTCAGGATAGCAATGTCATTAGCTATTCGTATCATTGATATCCTTTCATCTTGAATTTTAATTCCGCTCCTGAACCTTTCTTTTATTTATATCATTGCTTCTTAGATGTACAGACTGAAGAGTAGGGGGGAAAGACAACATCCCTGCCTTACACTGCCAATCCGGGGATTCGTTCTTGGTCGTCCACTCTTGGCACTTGAAAATACTGTATATTACCCGTCTCTCCCTATTTTTTCAGAATTTTGAGTATTACGCACTAATTTACATTGTCGAGCGCTTTTTCCAGATCGACAAATCCTATGAACGTGTCTTAATTTTTCTTTAGTCTTGCTTCTATCATCAACCGCAACGTCAGAATTACCTCTGTGGTGCCTTTACGTTTTCTAAAGCCAAACTGATCATCACCTAATACATTCTCAATTTTCTTTTCCATTCTTCTGTATATTATTCTTGTCAACAAATTGGATGCATGAGCTGTTAAGCTGTCTGTGCGATAATTCTCGCACTTGTCTGCTCTTTTAGTCTTCGGAATTGTGTGGATGATATTTTTCCGGAAGCCAGACTGTATGTCGCCAGACTCATACAGTCTACACACCAACGTGAAAAGTCGTTTTGTTACCACTTCCCCAAATGGTTTTAGAAAATTTGATGGAATGTTATCTATCCCTTCTGCCTTATTTGATATTAAGTCCTCTAAAGCTCTTTCAAATTCTGATTATAGTATTGGGTCTCCTATCCCTTTTAAATCGAGTGTTGTTTTTTCTCCTACCACATCAGACAAATCTTCCCCCTCATAGAGGCCTTCAATGTACTTTTTCCAACCATCCGCTCTCTCCTCTGCATTTAGCAGCGGAATTCTCGTTGCACTGTTAATGTTGCCACCTTTGCTTTTAATGTCACCGAAGGTTGTTTTGACTTTCCTGTATGCTTAGTCTGTCCTTCCGATAATCGTTTATTTTTCAATTTCTTCACGTTTTCCAAGCAGCCATTTCGTTTTAGCTTCCCTGCACTTCCTGTTTATTTCGTTCCTCAGCGATTTGTATTTCTGTATTCCTGAATTTCCCTGAACTTATTTGCATTTCCTTCTTTCATCTATCACCTTAAGTATTTCTTCTGTTACCCATGGTTTCTTCACAGTTACCTTCTTTGTACCTATGTTTTCCTTTCCAACTTCTGTGATTGCCCTTTCTAGAGACGTCCATTCATCTTAAACTGTACTGCCTACTGAGCTATTCCTTACTGCTGCATCTATAGCCTTAGAGAACTGCAAGCGTGTCTCGTCGTCTCTTAGTACTTCTGTATCCCATTTCTTCGCGTGTTGATTCTTCCTGACTAAGCTCTTGAACCTCATCACTACTACATTGTTATCTGAATCTATATCTGCTCCTGGACACGCCTTACAATCTAGTATCTGATTTCGGAATCTCTGACTGACCATGATGTCACCTAACTAAAATCTTCCCGTATCACGCGGTCTTTTCCAAGCATACCTCCAAACAGAGTATTCGCTATTACTAGTTGAAATTTATTACAGAACTCAATTAGTCTTTCTCTTCTCTCATTCCTTGTCCCAAGTTCATATTCTCCTGTAACCTTTACTTCTGCTCCTTCCGCCCGCATCTCTTGGTTGTGCGGTAGTGTTCTCGCTTCCCACGCCCGGGTTCCCGGGTTCGATTCCTGGCGGGGTCAGGGATTTTCTCTGCCTCGTGATGGCTGGGTGTTGTGTGCTGTCCTTAGGTTAGTTAGATTTAAGTAGTTCTAAGTTCTAGGGGACTGATGACCATCGATGTTAAGTCTCATAGTGCTCAGAGCCATTTGAACCATTTTTACTGCTCCTTCCCCTACAACTGCATTCCAGTTTCCCATGACTATTAGATTCTCTTCGCCCTTTATGTACTGTATTACCCTTTCAATATCCTCATATACTTTCTTTGTCTCTTTATCTTTAGCTTGCGACGTTGGCATGTATACCTGCAGCAGCAGCCGGCCAAGACAGACGTAGCAACAGGGAAGTAACCGATTTTGTGACTTTTACAAGTTCCTAACCAGAAGCGAATTTTATAATATAATCTGTGTGCTTTAATAGTTTAGCTTCTTGAGTTTCTGCGTATTAATTTGATATCTAATAGCCACAGCTCCCGCATTTTACTTTTTGGCAGAAAGTAAACCGATTTTGTGACATATTACAAGTTATTAATCAGAGACAAATTATTTAGTTTCACCAAAGACCTTCGGTAGTTAGCTTTTTGAATCTCTGCGTATTAATCTAATTTATTAGACACAGCTCCTGCGTTTTCGTCAGTGTCTACAGTAGAGTTCCACAGCATGTGCCAATAGTCAGTTTATTTGCATATTTTACTTTCCCATGGTCTTTAATATGGACAGGGACTGTGATTGTTGTGTGTGGATGCGAGCCAAGTTGGTGACACTTTACTCTCAGCTCCAGGCTGTGATGGCTTCGGTTACACACCTTGAGGCTGCAGTGGATGGGCACCACTGTTGTGGGCCAGTTGTGGGGATCCAACGGACGTCCAGCACGACGCACCAGTCCACCATTCGGAATGCACTGGTGGCCAGTCTAGTTACTGCTCACACTGAGATTGACGCCTCACCTGTGGTCGAGTGGGAAGTCGCTCTGGGGCGTAGCAGGCGGCCAAAGACTTCCCAGGTGGCCGCACATAAGGCCTCCCCAGCCTGACAAACAGGTTCCAGGTGCTGTCTGTAGCTAACACTGTCGCTGAGACGCCATTGCACTCTGTTTCAGAGGAAACCTCTCAGCCTGCAAGATCAGGACAATCACAGAGGGTGAGATTATTGAAGTTGGGAACTCCAGCATTAGAAGCATTATGGGGCCTCTTAGGAACATGGCTGCCAAGAAGAGAAAGAAGACCGATGTGCACTCCATGTGCATACCAGATGGAGTCATTCCATGCCATGAAGAGCACAGGGTGTAGCCAACTGCTGGTGGTTCAAATGGCTCTGAGCACTATGGGACTTAACATCTATAGTCATCAGTCCCCTAGAACTTAGAACTACTTGAACCTAACGAACCTAAGGACGTTGCACAACACCCAGTCATCACGAGGCATATAAAATCCCTGACCCCGCCGGGAATCGAACCCGGGAACCCGGGCGCGGGAAGCGAGAACGCTACCGCACGACTGCAGGTGGTCGCTCACGTCGGTACCAATGATATGTGTCACTTTGAATCAGAAGAGATACTCTCTGGTTTCGAGTGGCTAGCATAAGTGGTAAAGGCTGCCAGTCTTGCTTGCAAGATGAAAGCAGATTTGACCATTTGCAGCATGGTCAACAGGACCGATTGCGGACCTCTGGTAAAGAGCCGAGTGGAGGGTCTGAATCAGAGGCTCAGAAAGTTCTGCGACCGTGTAGGCTGCAGATTCCTCGACTTGCGCCGAAGGGTGGCTGGGGTTTGGGTTCCGCTGAATAGGTCAGGTGGCCACTATACGCAGGAGGCGGCTACACGGGTAGCAGGGGCTGTGTGGCGTGGACTGGGTGGTTTTTTAGGTTAGAGGGTCTCAGGAAAACACAAGATAGGCTTCAATCACAAAGGGTGCAGGCTGAACACAGGAAGAACGTAGATATAGGAACCATTGGTATAAAAGTTGTAAACTGTCGTAGCTGTGTTGGGAAAGTACCAGAGCTCCAAGCGCTCATATAAAGCACTGGTGCTCAAATCGTTATAGGCACTGAAAGCTGGCTAAAGCCGGATGTAAGCTCAGGCAAAATTTTTGCGAAGAACCTAACGGTGTTCCGAAAAGATAGGCTAAACACGGTTGGCGGTGGCGTGTTTGTTACTGTTAGAAGTAGTTTATCTTGTCGCGAAATTGAAGTAGACAGTTCCTGTGAATTATTATGGGTAGAGGTTATTGTTGGAACCGTAATAAAATAATGATTGGATCCCTTTACCGACCTCCCAATTCAGATGATACAGTTGCCGAAAGGTTCAAAGAAAATTGGGGTTGATTTCAAACACCTATCCGACTCATGCGATTATAGTTGGTAGTGACTTTAATTTACCCTCGATATGTTGGCGAAAATACATATTTAATTCCGGAGGAACGCATAAAACATCATCCAAAATTGTGCTAAACGCATTCTCTGAAAATTATTTCGAGCAGTTAGTTCATGAGCCCACGCAAATAGTAAATGGCTGTGAAAACACACTTGACCTCTTAGCAACAAATAATCCTGAGTTAATAACGAGCATCAAACCAGATACAGGGATTTGTGAACACACGGTTGTCGTAGCGAGATTGAATATTGTAGCCCCCAAAACCTCCAAAAATAAACGAAAAATATACCTATACAAAAAAGCAGATAAAAATTCACTTGACGCCTTCCTGAGACAGTCTCCACTCCTTCCAAATTAATGGTTCAAATGGTTCAAATGGCTCTGAGCATTATGGGACTTAACATCTGAGGTCATCAGTCCCCTAGAACTTTAACTAACCTAAGGACATCACACACATCCATGCCCGAGGCGCGACCGTAGCAGTCGCGCGGCTCCGGACTGAAACGCCTAAAAATGCTCGGCCACAACGGCCGGTTTCCAAATTAATAATATAACTGTAGCGCACGTGTGGCTTGAATTCAAAGAAATAGTATCGACAGCAATTGAGAGATTTATACCAAATGAATTAACAAACGACGGAGCTGATCCTCCTTGGCACACAAAACGGGTCAGAACACTATCGCAGAAACAACGAAAAAAATATGCCCAATTTTAACAGACGCAAAATCCCTAAGCTCGAACTTTAGTGCGGACTTCAATGCGAGATGCTTATAATAGTTTCCACGACGAAACTTTGTATCGAAACCTGGCAGAAAATCCAAAGAGATTCTGGTCGTATGTGAAGTATGTTAGTGAAAGACAAAATCAATGCCTTCTCTGAGCGATAGAAATGGAGATACTATCGAAGACAGTGCTGCCAAAGAGAGTTACAAAACAAAGCCTACCGAAATGCCTTTATAAAATAAGACGAAGTAAATATTCCAGAATTCGAATCAAGAACAGCTGCCAACATGGGTAACGTAGAAGTAAATATCCTCAGAGTAGTGAAGCAACTTAAGTCACTTAATAAAAGCAAGTCCTCTGGTCCAGACTTTCAGAGTACGCTGATACATTAGCTCCATACTTAACAATCATATACAACCGTTCGCTCGACGAAAGATCCGTACCCAAAGACAGGAAAGTTGCACAGGTCACATCAATATTCAAGAAAGAAAGTAGGAGTATTGCATTAAATTACAGGCCCATATGACTAACGTCGATACGCAGCAGGATATTGGAACATATATTGTGTTCGAACATTATGAATTACCTCGAAGAAAACGATCTACTGACACACAGTCAACATGGATTTAGAAAACATCGTTCTTGTGAAACACAACTAGCTCTTCATTCGCATGAAGTGTTGAGTGCTATTGATAATGGCTTTCAGATTGTTTCTGTATATTGAATTTCCGGAAGACTTTTGACGCTGTAACACACAAGCGGCTTGTAGTGAAAAAGTTTGCTTATAGAATATCGTCTCAGTTATGCAACTGAAATCGCGATTTCCTGTCAGAGAGGTCACAACTCGTAGTAACTGACGGAAAGTCATCGAGTAAAACAGAAGTGTTTTCTGGCGTTCCCCAAGATAGTGTTATAGGCCTTTTGCTGTTCCTTATCTATATAAACGATTTGGGAGACAATCTGACCAGCCGTCTTAGGTTCTTTGCAGATGACGCTGTCGGTTATCGACTAATAAAGTCATCGGAAGATCAAAACAATTTGCAAAACGAATTAGAAAAGATATCTGAATAGTGCGAAAATTGGCAGTTGACCCTAAGTAACGAAAAGTGTGAGATCATCCACATGAGTGCTAAAAGGCATCAGTTAGATAGGGAGCAACGATCACGACGATAAAATAAGGGAAATCGGAGCTCGTATGGAAAGATATACTGTAGATGTTCGTTCTTTCAGCGCCCTGTATGAGATTGGAATAATAGAGAATTGTGAATGTGGTTCGATGAACCCTCTGTCAGGCCCTTATATGTGATTTACAGAGTATCCATGTAGATGTAGATGCAGATGTAGATACAGAATTATCGTTGTCGGTGTTGGTTTGCTGTCTGTTCTGACAAGAACAATCCTATCACCTAACTGTTCATGGTAACACGCTCTTTGTCCTACCTTTCTATTCATAAAGAATCCTACTCCAGTTACGCCATTTGCTGCTATTGTTGACATTACTCTATACTTATCTGGCCAGAAATCCTTGTCTTCTTTCAATCTCACTTCAGTGACACCTATTATACCTAGAACGAGCCTTTGCATTTTGCTTTTCAGATTTTCTAGCTTCCCTACCCACGTCCAAGCTTCTGACATTCCACGCCCCAACTCGTAGAAAGTTATCGTTTCGTTGATTATTCGATCTTTTTCTCATGGTTACCTCCTCCTTGGCAGTCGCCTCCCGGAGATCCGAATGAGGGACTACTTCGGACTGATTTGCCAATGGAGATATCATCATGACACTTTGTCAATTACAGACCACATGTCCTGTGGGTACACGTTATGTGTCTTTAATGCAGTGGTTTCCATGGCCTTCTACATCCTCATGCCGTTGATCATTGCTGATTCTTCAACCTTTAGGGGCAGTTTCACACGCCAAGAACAAGAGAGTGCCCTGAATCTCTGTGCGCTCCTCCGCTCTCCGCCCTCTTTGACAAGGCCGTTGGCAGAATGGAGGTTATAACACTACCGTCTGCTACTACTATACCATAACCTTAAAGTTGGAGGCAGGTTGTGAAATAAAACTTTCTTACTAAAGCAATTATGGTATAACGCAATAGAGCAGTGTTACCCTCAGAGGAATTTTGCTAGGTTGACCGTGTTGTACCTAACGGAAATGGCTTATCGGAAATGAAAGTCAGAATTACGTAAATATTCGAACAGTAACAAACAATATTTTTGCCTAGCTATACTGTTTAAAGGATAAGGAAAACGGTCGCCAGCCTAATTAGGCAAGAGAAAGATTCACGTTCTCGTTTAAGAAAGTAGGTATGAGCAACTTTAACGGATAAACACAACCTATACTTGGCCACACGCGAGTGCAATGAACTTTGACACATACATATTTTTATGGTAAGATTGAAGCTAGCAGCTAGAGCAGAACAAACTATTGGCAAAAATATAACAGATACCGGAACACACTATTACTTTCAGGACTTGTTCAAACTGAATGGTTTTTATAACGTTATTATTACTATTCACTGCAGAATCATTAATTGGATATAGGTTAAGTCTCTCTCAGTTAAATACTTTACTATTTAAAATGAAAGTTAATTGGAATTCACTAACAGGTTACTTCTCACTGTCTTTTGAATAAAGGAGTTATTGTTTTCATAAATAGTGGTCTTCCCGTTATTTATTACCTAGCATTAGCACAATAGACAAACTGTGGATCCTGTTATACTATTAATATGCACTTCCAATACATAAAATAGACAAACACTTAGCAATCATGAACATATAATTTTCTACTATTGCAGTTTTCCACCATTACTACTGTGAAGACACAAAATTAACATATTTGTAAGATACTGACTCACCTTTTGCGATTTACAACGGGCAGCAATGTGATCATTTACAAAGGAAAGCTTTATAAGCCTCAGTCTAATGAACTTTTAATTTTGAAGTAGGCAACAACATATTAATAAGCAGTTTTAGTAGGAAAATTATTTTCAGCAAGCATCATTAACTTTAACTCACTCTTGCCACATTAACTTTCTTTTTACTATGTTCAAGAGGCATTAATTAGCAAAACACTAGTCTTTAATGTTCTTTCAGTGGGGACACTCGGTAATCACTTTAGTTCAAACGAAGAGGAACCTGAGAGGTGTTATGATAAGGAAAAAATTAACGTAGGTACATAATTTCAGTTATAAGTTATCTTATATTTGAGCACACTAACACATCCAATAAGCTGATCCTTCACTGTAGATTATTATAGCATTCCATTACAGTGATTGCGCAATGTGGTGACAACTGCATGTTGATAGCTGGATTTGCAGGCAGAATTGCTGGACTCTGTCCCTTCTTGGTGGCGATGATGGATACCAATTCTGGAATCGTTCCAGCTATTTATCCATCCATCCGAGGCATTGGAAAGCGGCAGGAAAAGCCTCTCTCGGAACCAGCACAATATGCAACGTTTACATGGCAGTGCACAGTTTGGTAGCTTGTCCCCGACTGACTCTTGTTCCACCTTTTCTACCTAGGCTAACCACAATTTGCGCGCGCTACACAGTTCCGTTCCCAAGGGGAACCACTACACCTTTTATATACTAAAGAACTAAGAACCCTAAGTGAGGATCAGCAGTTTACATGACAGCAACCAAACACATTAAATAAAACAGAACATTTGTACATATTGACATTTCTACAAAAAATTATCCACACAGAAATTACAATTATATATAGTAAGTTTTGTTCCCTCCAAATGGGGCAAAGAATTTAAATGACAGATATATTACATTGCATAGAATCAACTTATAACATCCAAAGTTTTTACAAAGAAAGGAATATACAAATTTGTGTTATCGATTCAATCAAACATATTTACAGAAGCTCAACGATGTAACATTAAAGAAAACGAAAGGCAAAATATATCAGTACATCATTAGAGCTATGGTGTTACAAGGTGACTTCTTATGCCAGAAGTCTTCATCCGCCAACGCTGATTATTAATCAAAATTTAAGGGGTGGTGTGTTTCCAACCCGGGACCTCTAGGCCACGAGTGACCACAGGGGATATTGAACGTACACAGAGGACGGCAGCACGAATGGTCGTAGGTTTGTTTGATCCGTGGAAGAATCTTAAAGAGACAATGAAGGAATTAAACCGGAAGACGCTTGAAGATAGACGAAACTATGCCGAGAAAGTCTTCTAATAAAGTTTCAAGAACGGGCCTTATGTGAGGACTCTAGGAATGTATTACAACCCCCAACATATCGCTCACACTGGAATTGTGAGGATAAGATCAGACTAATTACTGCCCGCACAGAGGCCTTCAAACAATCATTCTTCCCGTGCTCCATACGTGAATGGAACGGGACGAAACCTTAATAACTGATACAATGGGACTTACCTACTGCCATGAACTTCACGGTGGTTTGCAGAGTACAGATGTAGGTATAGCTGTAGATGTAGAACTAGCTGACGCTTTAACGAAACCAATATATAAAATAAAATTTCAAAAATTTAGAGCCTTGCTAGGACTTATTTACCTTCTATAATTTAGTTTCCGTAACATTGATAATTAACACCGGAATTGGTTGTTAGTGATGTTATGTTAATGTTTTTTTAAGGTGGCAAAACCATTTCTGTTTTTGTTTATGTTAACTTTCGTTTTCGGACACTTTTGTTTTAGCCTCTGTGTGTGCCATTTTCGTCCGTCATTGTGTTATACGCTATTATACATTTATATAATTATATATTATTATAAATATTTATCTATTTAAATAATCTCTTTACAAACAGACTTATTATTGAATTTCATTTATTGCCTGATTACAAATATCATTAGCCCTACTAAGATAATTGATTTCACGTCTAATAGCTAAGATTTCCTTTCCTATGCTTGGAATTTCGGCTTTTTTCTCGTAGTGCATTATTTGAAAATTTTTGATGCCATAGTGTAGAATTTGGCAGCACTGCTTGTGGTGCACCTTTAATTCTTTATTGTATCTAGTTCTCTGCATTAGATTATACTTCCTCTTTATTTCACAAGATACTTTGATCCCACATGTTAGCTACATTTTGTCTTGGCATAATCTGTAATTTTCTGTCGCCTCTTGTAAAAGAAAACTGGATGCTTAGTGTTGTAAGACATTTTTAGGAAAGCGTTACATTTCTCATTACTGTGTGCTCTTAGTAAAGTTCATCCAAGTGTTCACCCGGTAAAGTCTTCGCGAGTAATGTGAATGAATCAGCACTTACAACTCGGCGAAACTGTACACCTTCCTTTTTACTGGAACCTGAGTGATGGGGGCACTTTATTAGTGCCATTTGACCGTTGTAGTAAGATGAAACTTTTATTATGGAGCTCACACGTATTTGGCGTAAAACATCCGGGTTCAGAAGTAAATTTTGAGCCGCTGTTGCGCTGTCCTTGTTGGGAATGGACATCAATAACTCTGAGCGCCCTCTTTCACTACTATCTAAGATGAGATCAATACTGAAATTTTCAAATGCAATGGCTTCTCAGTATTTCTACTGACGAAGTGAACACTGCAAGAGCCATTGCCAGAGTGCCCAGGAAGTTCACTAACTGGAAGAGGAGTCAAAATTTGTGGACACGTGTCTCAGCTTATCCATAGATACGCGACCGTTTCTGAAAAAAAAAAAAAAAGCGATGGTCAAAGTTTTCGATGTATTTTCGAGGTACTTTATGGGCCTTTCACCGCACTATGTTGTCAGGTCAATTGATGGCTCAGCGGCTAACGTCGCGGCTTTATAATTTTGCGCCCCGAGTTCGAAAACAGTTTTTTTTTATTGTTTTCATTCATCTATCCATGTTGATAGAAGGTTACTATACAAACGTTTCTTCTCAAATTAATTGAAAAATGACAACTGTATTTCACAAGAAGCATCACACATTTATTATGTAATACATGTGTGTAGGGTATGTAAGGGTTACAATCTTTGAAATTCTCATATTCTGATATTTCATTCTCATAACAATTCTTGTATTAATTCTTATGTTTCATTCATATGTCAATTCTTCAGGAGGATTTAGTGCATTCCCTTGGATGACATCGATCGTAGACACACTCGAAACCCAGATATACCGAACACCACGAGCATCAAGGGAAGGCAGGTTTGCCATTGTGACATTTCTTCCTATGAATCTCTCTCGGCCGGTAGCGGCGGCCGAGCGGTTCTAGGCGCTTCAGAACGGAACCGCACGACTGCTACGGTCGCAGGTTCGAATCCTGCCTCGGGCGTGGATGTTTGTGATGTCCTTAGGTTAGTTAGGTTTAAGTAGTTCTAAGTTCTAGGGGACTGATGACCTCCGATGTTACGTCCAATAGTGCTCAGAGCCATTTGAACCAATCTGGATCTCGATCGAGAAAGAACCTTCGATAACATTGGAGTTGATTTCGCTTGTTGTCAATAATTTCGCGGAAAACTATGCATAATCGATCACTTTTCCGAAAACTGGCGCTTGTAATTCATTATGAATCAAGATATACCACAAGAATTTCACCAAAAACAGTTCAAATAATGTTCACTTTTTTTTTTAATTTATTCATCTGAGATACAATTAGCAGCCGAATAAGGACAACGTTACATCAGTATACCATGGAAAACATTCGTGTGGTAATCTTCTACAAACATGGTTATATAAATGAAAAACAAAAATAAAAGTAATAATCAGGTT
Organism: Schistocerca americana; assembly: GCF_021461395.2. NCBI lineage: Eukaryota > Metazoa > Arthropoda > Insecta > Orthoptera > Acrididae > Schistocerca > Schistocerca americana. The sequence continues at coordinate 409,606,134 of NC_060121.1, read as the reverse complement.
TCGAACACGGAACTTAAAATTAAGAAGCCGCGATGCTATCCGTTGTGCCACCACTATCTCTGTGGTCTTCGCGCAGCAAAGCGCACATAAATAAAGTACCTGAAAATACCTCGGAAACTTTAGCCGTCGTTTTTTCAGAAACAAAATGTTCAAATGTGTGTGAATTCCTAAGGAACCAAACTGCTGAGGTCATCGGTCGCTAGACTTACACACTACCTAAACTAACTTATGCTAAGAACAAAACACACACACCCATGCCCGAGGGAGGACTCGAACCTCCGACGGGAGCGGCCGCGCAATCCGTGACATGGCGCCTCAAACCGCGCTGCCACTCCACGCGGCCTTTTCAGAAACCGTCTAGTATCTACAGATAAACCGAGACACGCGTTCGCTTGTTTTGACCCCTCTTCCAATGAGGGAAGTTCCGGCTTAGATGATTTTATCGACGAAATTTCGAAGACTGTCTCGTTTAGTCCCCTTTCCCGTTGTTGTAGTGGTCTACAGTCCATAGGCTGGCTTGGCGTATCTTTCCACTCAAGTGTATCCTGTGCAAGTCTCTTCCTCTCGGTGTGCCTACATCCATCTGAACCTGTTTACTGTTGTCAAGCCCTGGTCTAGCTCTACAGTGTTTTATCCATAATACCTCCCCCTGCTGCCACCATTCTTATCATTACCAAACTGATAATTCCTTAACATTAAATTAGAAACATTTCCCTGATATTCTGAAAAGTGCAAGGTGTATCAAAAAGAATATCCTGATTTAAAAACTTCGTATTTATTGATGGAAACACATTAGAAAACGGAGACCAATTTCAAAGTACTCACAAAACCTTAAACTTTTAGTTATGTTATTACAAATGGTTACCAGCACAGACAATGTCTAGGCAAGAGGGAAATTCACGATAAAATCTATGTAACATACCTGCGTTGACGGAAGTAACTGCAACTCTTATTCTGTTCTTCAGCTCATCTGTGCCACGACGTAAAAGAGCGGTAAAACACTTTCCTTCACATATTCCAGAAGGAAAAGTCGTATGGGGTCATGTCTGGAGATCTTGGAGGCCAAGAATGCAGGTTACTTTCTCAGGGTCCTGTGCACTTATCCATCGTTGAGGGAGCGCGTCGTAGAGGAATCGTCGTACGATTTTGTGCCAGTGTGGCGGAGCTCCATCGTGTTGGTATATGAAGTCATTAGATTCCTCCTCAGTTTGCGGGAAAATCCGAGACTGCAACATTCGACGATAGCTCATTCCAGTCTCTATGATTTCCACAAAAAAGAAGGGGCCATAAAATTCCATAAAAAGTGGCAAAAAAAAGTTCGATTTAATCGAGTCTCTTGCATGCTCAACAACTACATTAGGATTCTGAGGCCCACATATGCACATGTTCTGTTGGTTTACTTATCACTAACATGAAATATAGCTATATCACTCAAAACTAACGATTTTAAAAATATGTCGTATCCCACATCTTCCAGCAAAGCATTGGTGAATATAACACCTTTCCTCTTGTCACCAAGCCGAAAGGTTTGCACTAACTGTAGTCTGTATGGCTTCTAGACCAAACATCGCCTTAACGCTCGTCATACAAGCATATGAGGAACTGATAGTTCTCTGCTCGCACGACTAGTGGACTTTAGTGGATTCCGCAGAAACGTTAGCCAAATTCTTTCCATTGTTTCATTTGAAGCGCATGGTCGACCTGAGCTCTTACCTTGGCATAAACATTCTTTCTCTTCAAATTAACGATACCAGAGACGAATGTTTTCCAGCAATCCCAGAACGCCTTCGAAACTAACGCTGGACTGTAACCACTGACTCACCCTTGCTAAACTGTAGTACACAAAACTACCGAGCGAGGTGGCGCAGTGGTTAGCACACTGGACTCGCATTCGGGAGGACGACGGTTCAATCCCGTCTCCGGCCATCCTGATTTAGGTTTTCCGTGATTTCCCTAAATCGTTTCAGGCAAATGCCGGGATGGTTCCTTTGAAAGGGCACGGCCGATTTCCTTCCCAATCCTTCCCTAACCCGAGTTTGCGCTCCGTCTCTAATGACCTCGTTGTCGACGGGACGTTAAACACTAACCACCACCACCACCTACACAAAACTCCTTCTGTTGTGTGGCCACCATGTTGCTACAGACTGATTGAGCAGACGCACTGACTGGGAGCCAGCGACTATTCTCTAACAGTCTAGGCCACGCTAATTTCCTGTCTGGCACAGCCACTGTTTCTTAAATGTTGTACTCTAAAATCTGGCCATTCTTTTTGACACGCCCTGTAATATTTACTTGGTCAGGTGCATAAGAAACCAAAAGGAGTCCGTGACGAAATAAATAATCTTTTGCAAAATACCAGGAAAATGTTTCCTATTTGATATTATTGTCGTGTTATGTTCTGTCAACCACTGACGCGTAGTTCAGTTAAAAACTGTTCTTCGATTCCTCGGGATGTGCCCTATCAACAGATCTGTTCTTATAGTCAAGGTGCGCCATGAATGTACTTTCTCCCCAGTTCGATTCGGTACTGCTTTATTACTTATCAGAACAACTCAGCTACTCTTCAATGTTTATTGGTAATATGGGATGTCAAAAGCTTTTTCTCTTTTTGTTTGAACTGTTTGCCGTCCAGGTTTCGTTTCCGTGTTTCCGTACAAGGCTACACTTCTTCCTTGTTCACATAACTTTAACCCAGTCGCATCAAATGACGAGCTGTAGTCGTATGAACTGTTGACATTTAAATCATACAGGCTTTTCCAGGAGGAATTGTCAATTCACGGATATGACAGAAGCGATCATTCAAAGCATAAAAGTCCAGCGATCATGGTCTCTAAAATGTGTATCTTAAGGGCTGTGAGCAATTCTTCATCTCCGATACCGTAGTGTGAAATAAATCCCTTTTATTTCTAGGTCTTTGCTTTCCATATTTTGTCAGGTGCTAGTATGGACCAAAACAAAACAAAAAATCCAGTAAACGTAAGCTTTAAGGTGCATACCTTAAGAGCAATGAGCACTTGTCCATCTTCGCTAATGTGAAACACATTTCTTCTGTTGAATAAGTGCTCATAACCCTTAAGGTATGCATTCTGAAGCCCATATTTAGTAGATTTATTTGCTTCGAATGATCGTTTCTGTCATACCCGTGAATTGACCATTCCTCCTGGAACAACCTGTATAACGAGCTCAGCTCCCAAATGCATGCCTCATTATACTGACGCATGCAATTGAATTTCTAGCCAATAGATGACTCATCATGAAAGTACTCTAAAAAGGGGCGCGGGCCATTTATGTCACGTGGCAGCAGGTCTTAGTACACAACAAACATGGCGAAGAGAGTAGTTCGCGGTAATTGTGAGGAGGGTTTGCAGAAGCCCGTTGGAGGTGTTTTCAACCGTGATACTGAAGTAAGTGAACTGTCTTTGAGTGATTCAGATTCCGAAGAACTGCAAGCAGCAGTTCAAAGTGAATCTAGTTCCGAAAATAGTGATGGAAGTGACGGTAGTGATGAGTGTGCACCGTGTTCTTCAAAACATGTTCGCGCTGTGACGCCGAGTAAGCACAATGAATGAGACTAGGTAATTTGATAATAAGTCCATTATCTTTCCTTTCAATGTTTACAGTGAGTTTTCTGAAGATTTGTTGACTAAATATAAATTATAGCCGGCATCTAAACTACAATTTTTTAGAATATATGGGGCCATTGTCCGAACTAATTGTGTCAAGGAGAGAGAAAAATGAACAACAATGGAGACACAAATATAGCCAAAAGATGATAAGTGGTTTGAAGCTACACTGAAATGAGATTAGGGCACACTTTGCATTAGTTGACAGTCTTTCTAATTACATGACGCAAGGTGAAGAGGTATACAAACGTATTTTTTTCTATAGTCGACATAGTTCTAAGAGAATCACGAACCGTATTGATATGTAACATAATTCTAATTTAATTTTGAGTCTCAGTTGCACATTTTTAATTGCACGACATGTTTCGATCTGAAAATAATACTGAGTGATCGAAACGTGTCATGTAATTAAAAATTGGCAACTGAGACTGAAAAATAATTGCGAATTATTTGAAACATTTTTTTATCTTCTTCAAAAGTGTATTTTCAACTCCTACGTTGTGTACCACAGGACAAGTGGAAAGAAAAAAACGTGCAGCAGCAACTTCAGGAAACTGTTGTACAGTACCTGCTGAGTGTTAACAGCTACCTAAGTACTCTGTTCGCATGCGACCATCAGTATCACTCCTATGATACCTCAAGCAAAAACAGGGGCTCATTTCCCGATGCACAAAGCCCCAACTCCGAAAAAAAGCGCTACCCAAGTGGAAAAAGAAGTGAAAAGGCATGACAGTGTGGAAAGTGTGGCGTTGATCTACATTTAAAAGACTGTTTTGAGGTCTTCCATACCGAACGGTGACATTATCTGAGACTTAGACATAAAGTATTGATTGCATAAAAAAGAGCACTAAGAATAATTAGCGGCGTTCACCCAAGGCACCTCTTCAAGGAGTTAGGTATTTTAACTGCACCATCAGAGTACATATAATCGCTAATGAAATTCATTACAAAACATCCATCTCAATTCGCGAAGAACAGTGATGTTCATACGTACAACACTAGAGAGAAAAATGACCTTTTCTATCCGTTATTGAAGCTGTCAGTTGCTCAAAAAGGAGTACATTATTCAGCAATAAAAATCTTTGATCATTTGCCCAACAACAATAAGTGTCTGGCAGATAGCAGGTCAAGTTTTAAATCTAGCTTAAAATCATTTCTTTTGGACAACTCCTTCTACTCCATGGACGAGTTTCTATTTCAGAAATGGTAAAAAAAAATTGTACCTCTAAATGTAGTTTCATGTGTAGAACTAAAAATTTCAGAAATATTAATATCAGCACTATTCATTTGTGTATAAAAAAAATGTGTGTGAAGTCTTATTGGACTTAACTGCTAAGGTCATCAGTCCCTAAGCTTACACACTACTTAACCTAAATTATCCTAAGGACAAACACACACACCCATGCCCGATAGAGGACTCGAACCTCCGCCGTGATCAGGGGCTCAGTCCATGACTGCAGCGCCTAAGACCGCTCGGCTAATCCCGCGCGGCTCATATATATTGTAAGTAGGCTATTTAGGTTTTTTTATTGGTAACGCCACGTAGCGCTCTGTATGAAAATCACTGGCTCTGCTGTGTGCAGTCTGTGGCTGGTTTGCATTGTTGTTTGCTATTGTAGTGTTGGGCAGTTGGATGTTAACAGCGCGTAGCGTTGCGCAGTCGGAGGTGTCCGCCAGCAGTGGTGGATGTGTGGAGAGAGATGGCGGAGTTTTGAGAGCGGATGATCTGGGCGTGTGTCCATCAGAGAGAGTAAATTTGTAAGACTGGATGTCATGAACTGATACATATATTATGAGTTTTGAACACTATTAAGGTAAATACATTGTTTGTTCTCTATCAAATCCTTTCATTTGCTAACTATGCATATCAGTAGTTAGTGGCTTCAGTAGTTTGAATCTTTTATTTAGCTGGCAGTAGTGGCGCTCGCTGTATTGCAGTAGTTTGAGTAACGAAGATTTTTGTGAGGTAAGTGATTTGTGAAAGGTATAGGTTAATGTTAGTCAGGGCCATTCCTTTGTAGGGATTATTCAAAGTCAGATTGCGTTGCGCTAAAAATATTGTGTGTCAGTTTAGTGTTGATCAGAATAGGTAAAGAGCGAAATATCTGAGTACGTTCAGTTCTACTCATCTGTTTGAAAATCAAATAATGAAAGAGGTTTATCGGCACAGTAATTCATTAATTTTTTTAAGGGGACTTTTCTGACTTGTTCCACATCATATCGACAAAATAATCGGGAAAATGATCTACTACGGAACATGACATAGCTAACAGCCTTTAGATTTGAGTAGTATATCGTGTAACTGAAATTTAGTGGATTCTTTTTAGTGCTCATGCGGTTGACTTCATATGTTTCACAATTTAGATTCAACTACTATTTTTGTACGATACAGATATCTTTTTACAATTCGATTTGATCACCTGATGACTTAACACGACGGTAAATGACAGCATCATCTGCAAACAATCCAAGAGAGCTGCTCACATTGTCTCCTAAATCGTTTATGTAGATCAGGAACGACAGAAGGAGTATAACACTTGCTTGGGGAACACCAGACATTACTTCTGTTTTCCTCGAGTACTTCCCATGAGTTATTAAGAACAGTGACCTCCCTGACAGGCAATTACGAATCCAGTCACACAACTCAGACGATACTCCAGAGCCACGCAGTCTAGTTAGGAGTCGCTTGTCAGGAAAGGTGTCAAAAGTCTTCTAGAAATCTAAAAATATGGCATCAATCTGACGTCCCCAGCTGACAGCGCTCATTACTTCGTGAGAATAAAGAGCTAGTTGTGTTTCACAAGAACGATATTTTATGAATCCTTGTTGGGTGCTTGTCAATAAATCTTTTACTTCGAGGTTATTCATAATCTTCGAGCACAGTATATGTTTCAAAATCCTGAATCAAATCGAAGTTAGTGATATGGGTCTGTAATTTAGCGGATTACTTCTATTTATTTTCTTTGGTATTGGCGTGACTTGTGCGGCTTTCCAGCCTATGGGTGCGGATCTGGCTATGGGTGAACAGTTGAATATGACAGATAACTAAAGAGCTATTGCATCAGCATACTCTGAAAGGAACGTAACTGGTATACAGTCTGGACCGGGAGCCTTGCCTCTTTTAAGTGCTTTAAGTTGCTTCGATGTACTTCTAAGTTACGGGAGACCCCTGCTGGGGCTGTGTGACCACTTGGTGCAAGCCTTTTCTGTGGTGTCACCGCCAGACACCACACGGCCTTTAAATCGGCCGCGGTCCATTAGTATACGTCGGACCCGCGTGTCGCCACTGTCAGTGATAGCAGACCGAGCGCCACGACACGGCAGGTCTAGAGAGACGTACTAGCACTCGCCCCAGTTGGACAGCCGACTTTGCTAGCGATGCTACACTGACGAAGACTCTCTCATTTGCCGAGAAGATAGTTAGCATAGCCTTCAGCTAAGTCAATTGCTACGACCTAGCAAGGTGCCATCACCAAGTTATATTGAGATGATAATACTGTATCAATAAGACCAATGTTCGTCAATTGTGGATTAAAGTTAAGTATTCCAGAAGCTACGTACTTTTCTTTATAGCATTCATTACGTATCCTGTTTCAGACCTCACGCCAGCCGGCGTGAGTTTAAGCGCGTGTCTTTCGGCTTCCTCTCATTGTGTCTAGGCTGTCTTGTCTAGACACAACATTTTCTATGCCACGCCACTTCAGCGAACTGCGCGTCCATAAAGAAGAGATGAAACGATTGTTGTTGTTGTTGTTGTGGTCCTCAGTTCTGAGACTGGTTTGATGCAGCTCTCCATGCTACTCTATCCTGTGCAAGATTCTTCATCTCCCAGTACCTACTGCAACCTACATCCTTCTGAATCTGCTTAGTGTATTCATCTCTTGGTCTCCCTCTACGATTTTTACCCTCCACGCTGCCCTCCAGTACTAAATTGGTGATCCCTTGATGCCTCAGAACATGTCCTACCAACCGATCCCTTCTTCTAGTCAAGTTGTGCCACAAACTCCTCCCCAATTCTGTTCAATACCTCCTCATTAGTTATGTGATCTACCCATCTAATCTTCAGCATTCTTCTGTAGCAACACATTTCGAGAGCTTCTATTCTCTTCTTGTCTAAACTATTTATCGTCCATGTTTCACTTCCATACATGGCTACACTCCATACAAATACTTTCAGAAACGACTTCCTGACACTTAAATCAATGCTCGATGTTAACAAATTTTCCTTCTTCAGAAACGCTTTCCTTGCCATTGCCAGTCTACATATTATATCCTCTCTCCTTCGACCATCATCAGTTATTTTGCTCCCCAAATAGCATAACTCCTTTACTACTTTAAGTGTCTCATTTCCTAATCTAATTCCCTCAGCGTCACCCGATTTAATTCGACTACATTCCATTACCCTTGTTTTGCCTTTTTGTTGTTCATCTTATACCCTCCTTTCAAGACACTGTCCATTCCGTTCAACTGCTCTTCCAAGTCCTTTGCTGCCTCTGACAGAATTACAGTGTCATCGGCGAACCTCAAAGTTTTTATTTCTTCTCCATGCATTTTAATACCCACTCTGAACGTTTCTTTTTGTTTCCATGAAAGGATTAGGACAACGTAAACACACAGTCCTCGATCGAAGAAAATCTCCGACCCAGCCAGAAATCGAACCCGGGACCACGTGATCCAAAGGCAGCAGCGCTGACCACTGGACCGCGGGGTGAGCAGTAGGACGCTGTCGAGGCCAAGTGTCTGTGTTCCGGAGAGCGGAGCAGCTGTGGCCTCCGGTAAGGCGCCGGATTTCCCGCAGCTGGCTGCAACGGCTGAGCCAGGCAGGAGGAAAGGCCGGGCTTGCGACACCACGGGCGAGAGAGCTCGGGCGAGAGCCGGCCGCGCTTCCGACCGTAACGGCCAGCTCCTCAGCTCCCCCGCTCTCGTCTGTGAAGCACGTCTGCTGCTCTGCACGTGCTTCACAGCATTCGCATGCAAAAGACAGCAAACCTTTAAGACCTCTTTCACACTGGAGGTCGTGCATTTGGGTGCAGTGTGCCGATTTCTGCAGTCGATCGACACCTATTTCACTTATTTCATGATACACTTGTAAGAGAATTTGAAAACTGTTTACCCCAGAAAGTAGTAAAATCTAATTATAAGAAACCATGCAAAAAACCTTGGCTCACTAAAGGAATAAAAATATCTTGTAACCACAAAAGGGAACTGTATCTAACAACAAGAAAGAGTAATGACTCAGAAACAGCCAAATATTATAAAAACTACTGTGCTACATTAAGAAAGGTTATTAAAAAGTCCAGAAGCATGTGCATCATGTCTGAGATTAATAACTCTGATAACAAAATTAAAACAATTTGGAATATTATATTGCCGGTCGGGGCGACCGAGCGGTTCTAGGCGCTACAGTCTGGAACCGCACGACCGCTACGGTCGCAGGTTGGAATTCTGCTTCGGGCATGGATGTGTGTTATGTCCTTATGTTAGTTAGGTTTAAGTAGGTCTAAGTTCTAGGGGACTGATGACCTCAGAAGTTAAGTCCCATAGTGCTCAGAGCTATTTGAATAATTTTTTGGAATATTATTACAAGGGAGACAGGGCAGCCAAGAGTATAGGATGACGGCATTACCATCAAAGCGAATGGAAACTTGACAAACAACAAGCCGGAAGTTGAAAACATTTTGAACAATCATTTTTTAAATGTTGTAAAGAAAATAGGATCTAAATGTTCATTAGAAGAAGCAAGGCAGTTAATGGAAGACGCCTTACCCACATAATTTGATACGACTGAAATTCCACCCACTTCTCCTTCCGAAATTAGGAAGATAACAAACTCTCTCAATAATAAAAGCTCACATGGAATTGATGACATTTCCAGCAGGATAATAAAAGCTTGTTCCCAAGAGATAAGTGGGATTCTTAGCCACATACATAATATCTCTCTGAAGCAGGGTATTATCCCAGATAGACTGAAGTATGCCATTGTTAAACCACTGCATAAAAAAGGGGACACGTCTGATGTCAGCAACTACCGCACAATCCCTCTTCTGATTGCCTTATCCAAAATTCTTGAAAAAGTAATTTATTGTAGAGTAGCTTCACACCTTTGTAAAAATAAAGTTTTAACAAAATGTCAGTTTGGTTTCCAGAAAGGGTTTTCGACGTAAAATGCTATATATACTTTCACTAATGAAATGTTAAATGCTCTGAGTAACCGGAAGTCACCCGTTGGGATTTTTTGTGATCTCTCAAAGGCTTTTGATTGTGTAAATCATGGAATACTTCTAGATAAGCTCAAGTACTGTGGTATGAATGGGGCAGCGCTAAAATGGTTTAAATCATACTTAACTGGAAGAGTGCAGAAAGTTGAAATAAGCAGTTCACATAATATGCAAAAAACTAGTGATTTCTCAAACTGGGAAACAATCAAGAATGGGGTGCCGCAAGGTTCGGTCTTGGGTCTCCTGCTGTTCTTAATATAACACTCCTGGAAATTGAAATAAGAACACCGTGAATTCATTGTCCCAGGAAGGGGAAACTTTATTGACACATTCCTGGGGTCAGATACATCACATGATCACACTGACAGAACCACAGGCACATAGACACAGGCAACAGAGCATGCACAATGTCGGCACTAGTACAGTGTATATCCACCTTTCGCAGCAATGCAGGCTGCTATTCTCCCATGGAGACGATCGTAGAGATGCTGGATGTAGTCCTGTGGAACGGCTTGCCATGCCATTTCCACCTGGCGCCTCAGTTGGACCAGCGTTCGTGCCGGACGTGCAGACCGCGTGAGACGACGCTTCATCCAGTCCCAAACATGCTCAATGGGGGACAGATCCGGAGACCTTGCTGGCCAGGGTAGTTGACTTACACCTTCTAGAGCACGTTGGGTGGCACGGGATACATGCGGACGTACATTGTCCTGTTGGAATAGCAAGTTCCCTTGCCGGTCTAGGAATGGTAGAACGATGGGTTCGATGACGGTTTGGATGTACCGTGCACTATTCAGTGTCCCCTCGACGATCACCAGTGGTGTACGGCCAGTGTAGGAGATCGCTCCCCACACCATGATGCCGAGTGTTGGCCCTGTGTGCCTCGGTCGTATGCAGTCCTGATTGTGGCGCTCACCTGCACGGCGCCAAACACGCATACGACCATCATTGGCACCAAGGCAGAAGCGACTCTCATCGCTGAAGACGACACGTCTCCATTCGTCCCTCCATTCACGCCTGTCGCGACACCACTGGAGGCGGGCTGCACGATGTTGGGGCGTGAGCGGAAGACGGCCTAACGGTGTGCGGGACCGTAGCCCAGCTTCATGGAGACGGTTGCGAATGGTCCTCGCCGATACCCCAGGAGCAACAGTGTCCCTAATTTGCTGGGAAGTGGCGGTGCGGTCCCCTACGGCACTGCGTAGGATCCTACGGTCTTGGCGTGCATCCGTGCGTCGCTGCGGTCCGGTCCCAGGTCGACGGGCACGTGCACCTTCCGCCGACCACTGGCGACAACATCGATGTACTGTGGAGACCTCACGCCCCACGTGTTGAGCAATTCGGCGGTACGTCCACCCGGCCTCCCGCATGCCCACTATACGCCCTCGCTCAAAGTCCGTCAACTGCACATACGGTTCACGTCCACGCTGTCGCGGCATGCTACCAGTGTTAAAGACTGCGATGGAGCTCCGTATGCCACGGCAAACTGGCTGACACGACGGCGGCGGTGCACAAATGCTGCGCAGCTAGCGCCATTCGACGGCCAACACAGTGGTTCCTGGTGTGTCCGCTGTGCCGTGCGTGTGATCATTGCTTGTACAGCCCTCTCGCAGTGTCCGGAGCAAGTATGGTGGGTCTGACACACCGGTGTCAATGTGTTCTTTTTTCCATTTCCAGGAGTGTATATTAATGACCTGCCATTTTATATTCACGAAGATGCAAAGCTGGTACTTTTTGCCAATGCTACAAGCATAGCTATCACACCCAACAGACAAGAATTAACTGGTGAAATTGTAAACGATGTTTTTTAGAAAATCATTAAGTGGTTCTCTGCAAATGGGCTCTCATTAAACTTTGACAAAACACAGTACATACAGTTCCACACAGTAAATCGAACGACACCATTAATAAATATAGACTTCGATCAGAAATCGGTAGCTAAGGTAGAATATTCAAAATTTCTAGGTGTATGCATTGATGAGGGGTTGAACTGGATAAAACACGCTCAAGATCTGCTGAAACGTTTGAATTCAGCCACTTATGCTGTTAGGGTCATTGCAAATTTTGGCGACGTACATCTCAGTAAATTAGCTTACCACGCCTATTTTCATTCTCTGCTTTCGTACGGCATCATATTTTGGGGTAACTCATCATTGAATAAAAGAGTGTTCATTGCACAAAAGCGTGTAATCAGAATAATTGCTGGAGTTCATCCAAGATCATCCTGCAGACACTTATTTAAAGAGCTAGAGATCTTCAATATATATATTCACTTATGAAATTTGTTATTAACAATCCGAACGACTTCAAAAGTAATAGCAGTGTACATGGCTACAACACTAGGAGAAAGTATGGTCTTCACTTCTTAGGGTTAAATCTAACTTTGGCTCAGAAGGGAGTAAATAATGCTGCCACAAAAGTCTTTAGTCATTTACCTAATAGCATCAAAAGTCAGACAGATAGCTATATAGCATTAAAAAGGAAATTAAAAGAATTTCTTAATGGTAGCTCCTACTCATTAGATGAATTTTTGGATATAGTAAGTGGGTAATTTCCCCAACCCACACAAAAAAATAAAAAATAAAAATATTAAGGGTAATATAATATTTTGTGTAATGTAATATCTTGTATAGAGACCTTTTATTAACCTGACACGTTCCACATCATAACGAAGTGTCGTATTCATGATCTATGGAACAAGTACTAATCTAATCTAACCTAGAACTCAAGTCTGGCTCACTGTTAACTTAGCTGTCACTTGGCAGCAGATGTGCCACGTGTCGGCGAATTGAGGAGACAGTGACTCAATGTTTCACACACTGCCGGAAAAAGTATATCCTTTTACAGGTTTCCAATTCACTCAACATTTACTGTTGCATCAGTGCATATGGAGTACATCAAGTGGTTACATTTATAGATCAATAGCGCAAGCGGACCTGAGGTGCCAGGTACCAAACCATACTGAAATACCCATATTAGCACGCGGTGTAGCCTCCAAGGTGGCAATGAAGCCGCTGACTCTGGCATTCAATCGATCATACAGATGGCGAATACTGTCCTGTGATACTTTACACTACGCCTGCTCGACCTGTTCACGTAGTTCTGAAAGAGATGTTGGTTGACGAGTCGCACGAGTTACTTCCCGTCTCGTCTTATCCCACATGTGCTCAGTTGGAGACAAGTCCAGAGATCGTGCTAGCTACGGAAGTTGCTGCACGTCTTACAGAGACCATTGAGTTTCACAGGCAGTGTGTGGGAGAGCATTATCCTTTTGGAACAACACGTCACCTTCATGTTGCAAGAACGGCAAAGAACAAACGTGAAGGAAAGTTGTAGCTTATCGCACCCCAGGCCATAAAGCCTGGGATGGGGCCAGTGTGTCTTAGATGAATGCTCTGTATGACACAGCGCTCGCCAGGTTTACGTCGTACGCTTGAACGGCCATCACTTACGTGCAGACAGAATCTGCTATCATCGCTGAAGACCACGTCCCGCCCTTCGAGCTTCCAAGTGATCTACATCTACATCCATACTCGGCAAGCCACCTGACGGTGTGTGGCGGAGGGTACCTTGAGTACCTTTATAAGTTCTCCCTTCTATTCCAGTCTCGTATTGTACGTGGAAAGAAGGATTGACGGTATGCCTCTATATGGGCTCTAATCTCTCTGATTTTGTACTCATGGTCTCTTCGCGAGATATACGTAGGAGGGAGCAATATACTGCTTGACTCCTCGGTGAAGGTATGTTCTCGAAACTTCAACGAAAGCCCGTACCGAGCTACTGAGCGTCTCTCCTGCAGAGTCTTCCACTGGAATTTATCTATCATCTCCGTAACGCATTCGCGATTACTAAATGATCCTGTAACGAAGCGCGCTGCTCTCCGTTGGATCTTCTCTATCTCTTCTATCAACCCTATCTGGTACGGATCCCACACTGCTGAGTAGTATTCAAGCAGTGGGCGAACAAGTGTACTGTAACTTACTTCCTTTGTTTTCGGATTGCATTTCCTTAGGATTCTTCCAATGAATCTCAGTCTGGCATCTGCTTTACCGACGATCAACTTTATATGATCATTGCATTTTAAATCACTCGTAATGCGTACTCCCAGATAATTTATGGAATTAACTGCTTCCAATTGCTGACTTGGTATATTGTAGCTAAATGATAAAGGATCTTTCTTTCTATGTATTCGCAGCACATTACACTTGTCTACATTGAGATTCAATTGCCATTCCCTGCACCATGCGTCAATTCGCCGCAGATCCTCCTGCATTTCAGTACAATTTTCCATTGTTACAACCTCTCGATATACCACAGCCTCATCCGCAAAAGCCTCAGTGACCTTCCGATGTCATCCACAAGGTCATTTACGTATATTGTGAATAGCAACGGTCCTACGACGCTCCCCTGTGGCATACCTGAAATCACTCTCACTTCGGAAGACTTCTCTCCATTGAGAATGACATGCTGCGCTCTGTTATCTAGGAACTCTTCAATCCAATCACACAATTGGTCTGATAGTCCATATGCTCTTACTTTGTTCATTAAACGACTGTGGGGAACTGTATCGAACGCCTTGCGGAAGTCAAGAAACACGGCATCTACCTGGGAACCCGTGTCTATGGCCCTCTGAGTCTCGTGGACGAATAGCGCGAGCTGGGTTTCACACGGCACCTGTCGAGCGCTTCTAGGCGCTTCAGTCCGGAGCTGCGCTGCTGCTACAGTCGCAGGTTCGAATCCTGCCTCTGGCACGGATGTGTGTGTTGTCCTTAGGTTAGTTAGGTTTAAGTAGTTCTAAGTTCTAGGGGACTGATGACCTCAGATGTTAAGTCCCATAGTGCTCAGAGCCATTTCAACCATTTTTGAACCAGTGGAGCCGTGCACATCGATGCTATGGCGTGAGTGGAAGACGGGCGAGAGGTGCGTGTGACCGCTGACCCCTGCGTAAAAAGGATTAGCAACAGTCCGTGTTGATACGTCTTAGCCCACAAGCCCTCTTATCTGTGCCACAGCTGCCCTTACAATACGATGATCATGGCGGGCGTCTGTGCTGTGTGGATGCCCGTAAGCTCGTCTACAAGTGTGAGAATATTCACTTGACCACTTATACCAGCGTCGTTGCACAACTAACGCAGCACGTCCAACTCGTACGGCAGTTCTCCAAAAGGACCCTCACGACACACGGAGAGCCACAATTTGACCTCTTTGAAACTCGCTCTGTTGGCTGTAAGAAACACGGATGCGGCTCCGTGGCATGGTTGCCTACTTGCTTCACACATCTGCACCACACTGCGGATGCGTGATGTAAGAAAGTACATTACACAAGAGCCTGTAGTTGGAGAAATGTTATGTGAAGCAGTGAAGTGTATTAAGCTTCTCCAAGTAGTTCCAATCACGACAGCAACAGCAGAACAGTCATTTAGCGCACTTAGACGTCTGAAGTCATATCTCCGATCAACAATGGGACAGAAGCGATTGAACAACTTGGCTGTTCTTCATGCCCACCGAGATGTTTTGGATGAATTGGATATCTGACCAGTCGTCAACGACTTCATATTCAGTAATCCATTCAGACGATCGAGATTTGCACCGTTCATAATGTTAAATTTTCAGTTTCGAAATATTAGTACTAGTTTAGTACCATATTACTATATTACTACAGTACTGTATTAGTTATTTGCAAATACTTTTAGGGTATAAGACCCAATTAAAACCCGTTATTTACAAACTTTTCGACTGAAAGTATTAGTCATACGGTATTAACTTTATTAACCGTATTACAGCATTAACTTTGAGATATTGTTTTTATTTAATGAAGCCTGAGCCTTATTGAAAGTAAGCTTAAATTAGCTATTTCACTAATTAATCAAAGTGCTATTACTGTGCGAAAGCAATATTTTATGTTTTATTCTATTAATGATAGTTTAGGATTTATTTAAATATAATTTCAGTCTTTTCAGACCTATATATTCACTGCTTTGTTATAGTTTATAAGCATGAGTATTACTGTAAATTAAATTAGCTTTTTACGAAAACACCGTGCATGTTTATGTTTTGTTTCGTTTTTCAAAGCCAAAAACTGTGTCAGGCTTGTCGAGCTTCCCGGAGTGTCGAGTTATCGAGAGTCCGGTTTTCGGGGTTCTAATGTTGATAACATGACTCTACAATGCTTAAAAGACCATAAAACTCACTATTTTCCAGCGAAAATTTAGAAAATTCCCCGGGGGAAGACCGCCAGTATGGGTCTGCCCAATATTTTTTATAAGTCGGCGTCCCTGTGGCAGCAACAATGCACTCGTGAAGACGTGAATAGACAGTGTTGTCGTCGGTTTAGAATTTAACTACATTACATAAACTGTTAATATAAGATTACTCATTTTTCTTGACAATGAAATATGACGTATACTAAAACACTAACCGCCAATGTTAACACTGTGAACTGTGTTGCTACGTAAATGACTGTTTTCGCGGGAACAGTGTTATCATGAACCATGAGCATTAACGGTAGATGGACTGTCTAACTTCACAATTGGTTATCATGAACCATGAGCATTAACAGTAGATGGACTAACTTCACAATTGGTAATAAATTATAGCAAATGGAATGTTAATTTAAACACGATGCATGGACAGTGAAAAAGTATCGTGTGTGAAAGTTGCAGTTGAACTAATACAACCTTCAGGTGCTGCATAAACAGTTACTTTGTTCCGGCCTACGACAAATGGACGCTACGCAACTTATTACCACCGCCAGCCGAAACAGGATGTAAGGAAAAGAGGATATATCAATGCCAGGGACACGACAGGATGAACTTACAGGATTTGGATCAGCAACTTCAAACCTCTTCTACTGCTGTCGCCACATCAAGCCGACCTACAACAGATAAAACTCAAACCCATTCCTCTCTTCGAGAAGCTCACAATTCTAAACAATTTAATTTCTTTTTGCTTTGTAATAGATTATCTCTTAATGTTTTTCTACGTAAATAAAAGTAGTGTATTTGTAAAGACTGTTCACCTTCAGTGATTGCTGACCCCACCACTAACAGTAGTTATAGGCATCCTTTTATTTGTTTTTACTTTTCAGTATATTTGTATTACTCATTGCATGTGTTGGGTGTATCTTTTGTAGGTGTGTGCTTCGACGTGTGTATACAGTCGTTAAGGCAGGAGAATTTATGTGTTGTACTGTGAAATGTGGTCAGACGAGTAAGTTGAGGCATCTGCCATTGAAGTTATTTACACCGACCAATTAGAAAGAAGTAGCTTATTCGCCATTGGTTCAAGTTAACATATTAAAGGGAACTTTGAATCTAACAGCTGATAAATTTAAGATTGCTCATTTTTCTTGACAACGAAATATGACACATGTTTACATGACAGGCGTTGGTTTACATGCCACTTTCTATTCATTCACGATTAGATGCAAATTTATCTGGGTTTAACTGTTACTGGTAAGCAAAATTACAGTGTACTGGGTCTTTATTTACCAAATTAGTTTCAGACTGTTTTACTGTTTTCCGCCATCAAAGGATATTATTATCAGAATTTTAACAGGATTGGGAAACTTCTCATATAGAGGTTTGCTTTTGAAGTTTTCTGAAGGAAAACATTTTCTTGGGGTATATACAATATTAATTATTTAATTCGTGTAGTTTCTCTTTACATATTTTCTGATTACAAATTCACGGTCATAGTAAATCACCAGGAACCGTTTTCTTCATAAGGTGCACGCCAGGGTAGCCTCAATCGTGATTCCGTAGGCAACACCAAACATTTTACTAAGAAGGCGTAGACCGTGTTGTTTCATAATGGGATAAATATGTTAACAGTTATGGCGATTACTTTGTAATAATAAACATTTACTGACTTTTTTCCATATGTCTCGTTTTCATTTGATTGTCCCTTGCAAATATGAGAAAGCGTTTTCCTAAAAAATTGCGGAAGTATCAGAGACGATCCTGACAAAAGATGAGCCTGATGTTGTTGTGGTCTTTAGTCCAGAGACTTGTTTGATGCAGCTCTCCATGCTGTTCTATCCTGTGCAAGCTTCTTCATCTCCAAGTAATTACTGCAACCTACATCCTTCTGAATCTACTTAGTGTATTCATCTCTTGGTCTCCCTCTACGATTTTTACCCTCCACGCTGATCTCCAATACTAAACTGGTGATCCCTTGATGCCTCAGACATGTCCTACCAACCGATCATTTCTTCTAGTCAAGTTGTGCTACAAATTCCTCTTCTCCCCCATTCTATTCAGTATCTCCTCATTAGTTACGTGATCTATCGTTCCGAAAGCTTCTATTCTCTTGTTGTCTAAACTATTTATCGTCCATGTTTCTCTTCCATACATAGCTACATTCCATACAAATACATTCAGAAAAGACTTCCTGACACTTAAACCTATACTGTTAAGAGATTTCTCTTCTTCAGAAACGCTTTCCTTGCCATGTGCCTAACATAATGATGGAAATCTGTTAACGTAGAGAAATGTGAATTTGGACTTCTCTAACCTCATGTATGTGGTAGCCTTTGACTAAGCGATTGAACTGCAGCTGGGCGCAGTTATATCTTTCAAATAGCTCAAAGTAACAGTACATAGAGATACACAGTTCAACGATGACGTAGACTCAGTTCCAGATAAATCATACAGCTGTTGTAGATTTATTGCTGGATGCTGGGGAACTGCAGTTTGTGCAGAGAGAGATTGCGAGATCGCCAATTGAATACTTGAACAACGTAACTGCAACACTACTACTTACAAGCATACGCGTGAAGAGGAACTCCATGCCAGACTAACAGGCAATCTCGAGCATATACAAAGAAGAGTGACGCAAGGATGCGCTCCTCGATTGGTGTTACATATGAGAACACACATATTCTGATCAAGTCACGGAGGTGACACCACTTTCTGCATGCCATTAAAAGTTCTAACTTCGTGATGCCACCAGCCTTTTCCGACCATCAGCTGACTCCATTCGACTGCCGTCTGGCAGCTGCATTACACCAAGCATCTTCAATCTATTTCAGTTCTCGACAGGTGTTTCAACAAACAGAAAACAGCTGTTTATGTAGAATGTCCGGAGATTCAGTTGGAAGCAATCTGTTTCATACAATTATAGGCAGATAAACTGCACTTTCAGAAATGCTTGTGTCATTTGTGTCATTCTGTTTCTTTATGTGTATCATGGAAGACGAAGTAGATGAAGTTAGACGGGAGATATGACACTGCGAGAAGAATTTGACAAAAAACTGAAAAATCTAACTCGAATCATGCTACTGGAATAGGCGATGTTCCTTCAAAATTACTGAGATCAATAGAAGAACCAGCAGTGACAAAATTATTCCATATTATTCCATGGTGTACAAGCCATATGAGACAGGCAAGATATACTCAAACTTCAAGAAGAATGTAATGATTCCAGTTCGAAAAAGGCAGTTATTCAGGCATGAGTGTTACTGAACTACGAGTCAAACAAATCATGGTCGTAGAATAATGATATGACTTATTTTCAGAAGAATGGAAAAAGATCAGTTTGGGAAAGATCAGTATGAGTTCGGGAAAAATGTGGGAACACGAATTGTTTTGGGGCCCCTGGAAGAAAACATTACGTGTATGGTATTTGCAGATTTAGAAAAAAATTTCGACGAAGTTCACTGGAATAAGCTTTTCGAAATTCCGAAGGTAGCAGAGGTAAAATACAGGAAGTGAAACGTTATCTGCAAGTTTCACAGAAACCAAACGGCAGTTAGAGAACTCGAACGACATCAAAAGGAAGCAGCAGTTTAGAAGGGGGTGAGACAGAGTTGTAGGATATCCCTGACTCTGCGAAGTTAACAGGCAGGAGGAAACGAAGGATAAATTTGGAAAAGAAATGAAAATCAATGGAGAAGAAATAAAAATGTCGAAGTTTACCGACGAAATTGTAATTCTATCAGAGATGGAAAAGGACTTGGAAGAGCAGTTGAACGGAATGGTCAATGTCTTGAAAAGGGGCTATCACACAAGATCAATGGAATGTAGTCGAATTAATTCAAGTGATGCTGGGGCAATTAGATTAAGAAATGAAACACTAAAGGTAGTGAATGAGTTCTGCTATTTGGGCATCAAAATAACTGATGATGACCGAAGTAGAGAGGATACAAAATGCAGACTGCCAATAAAATGTCTCTTTAACGTGTAGTGAGACGTTTAGCGACAGCTAATTTTACTCTGTTGACAGCTGAGTTTTAGCTTGGCAGAACGGCATTCCTGCTGAGTGTGTGCATGCAGTATTAAGCAAGCGCCTCAGATCGAGCAGTATTCGATGAAGGCCCTAAACTCGACAGAGGGCGCTCATGCAGTGCTAGTACACTACGGGCCATTAAAATTGATACACCAAGAAGAAATTCGTATGATAAACGGGTATTCATTGGACAAATATATTATACTTGAACTGACATGTGATTACATTTTCATACAATTTGGGTGTATAGATCCTGAGAAATCAGTACCCAGAACAACCACCTCTGGCCGTAATAACGGCCTCGATACGCCTGGGCATTGAGTCAAACAGAGCTTGGATGGTGTGTACAGGTACAGCTGCCCATGCAGCTTAAACACGATACCACAGTTCATCAAGAGTAGTGACTGGCGTATTGCGACGAGCCAGTTGCTCGGCCACCATTGACTAGACGTTTTCAATTCGTAAAAGATTTGGAGAAATTGCTGGCCAGGCCAGTAGTCGAACATTATCTGTATCCAGAAAGACCCGTACAGGACCTGCAACATGCGGTCGTGCATTATCCCGCTGAAATGTAGGGTTTCGCAGGGATCGAATGAAGGGTAGAGCCACGGGTCGTAACACATCTGAAATGTAACGTCCACTGTTTAAAGTGCCGTCAATGTGAACAAGAGGTGACCGAGACGTGTAACCAATGGCACCCCATACCATCCCGCCGGGTGATACGCCAGTAGGGCGATGACCAATACACGCTTCCAATGTGCGTTCACCGCGATGTCGCCAAACACGGATGCGACCATCATGATGCTGTAAACAGAACCTGGATTCATCCGAAAAATGACGTTTTGCCATTCGTGCACCCAGGTTCGTCGTTGAGTACACCATCGCAGGCGCTCCTGTTTGTGATGCAGCGTCAAGGGTAGTTAGTCCATGCTGCTGCAAACGTCGTCAGACTGTTCGTGCAGATGGTTGTTGTCTTGCAAACGTCCCCATCTGTTGACTCAGGGATCGAGACGTGGCTGCACGATCCGTTACAGCCATGCGGATAGGATGCCTGTCATCTCGACTGCTAGTGATACGAGGCCGTTGGGATCCAGCACGGCGTTCCGTATTATCCTCCTGAATCCACCGATTCCATATTCTGCTAACAGTCATTGGATCTCGACCAACGCGAGCAGCAATGTCGCGATAGGATAAACCGCAATCGCGATAGGCTACAATCCGACCTTTATCAAAGTCGGAAACGTGATGGTACGCATTTCTCTTCCTTACACGAGGCATCACAACAACGTTTCACCAGACAACGCCGGTCAGCTGCTGTTTGTATATGAGAAATCGGTTGGAGACTTTCCTCATGTCAGCACCTTGTAGGTGTCGCCACCGGCGCCAACCTTTTGTGATGCACTGAAAAGCTAATCATTTGCATATCACAGCATCTTCCTCCTGTCGGTTAAATTTCGTGTCTGTAGCACGTCATCTTGGTTGTGTAGCGATTTCAATGGCCAGTAGTGTACATATATATCTTCGCGCGAATAATAGATTTTGGTTACGAATTATAGATTAAAACTGAACAAATTGGAAAAAGGTAGGAAATTAAAGAAAGAACCAGATGATGTTGAGATTTTCAGGGGAAACATCAGGCAATAGAACAGGGGAAGGGAATACAGCAGAAGGTGAATGGGTAGCTCTAAAAGAAGCGAAGGTAGCGAAAAAATCCTTGGATAACATAAGAGATACTGGATTTAACTGATGAAAGGAGAAAATTTAGAAAATGAAGCAAGCGAAATGGAATATAAATGTTTAAAAAATGTGATTGGTAGGAAGTGCAAAAATGCTAAGTAGGAATGGCTAGAGGGCAAATATAAGGATTTAAATGCATATTTGACTAGGGGATATATAGATACCATATACAGAACAATTAAAGAGGCGTTTAGGGAAAAAAGAAGCAGCTGTATGAATGTCAAGAGGTCAGATTGTAAACCAGTCCTAAGCAAAGGAGGGAAAGATGAAAGTGGAAGGAGTGTGCAGAGTATCTGTACAAGGGAGATGAAATTGAAAGCAGTATTGTAGAAATGGAAGTGGACGTAGATAAAGATGTGATGGGAGATATGATACTGCGAGAAGAACTTGACGAAGCTCTAAAAGATCTAAGTCGAAACAAGGCTCTGGGTTTGTCGGTATTCCGTCAGGAGTACTGATAGCCGTGGGAGACCCATCCATGGAAAAACTCTTCCATCTGGTGTGCAAGATGTATCAGACAAGCGAAATACCCTCAGACTTCAAGACGAGTGTACTAATTCCAGTTCCAAAGAAAGAAATTGCTGCCAGGTATGAAAATTACCGAACTATCAGTTTAATAAGTCTGGTTGCCAAATACTAACACAAATTCCTTACAGAAGAATGGAGAAACTGATACAAGAATTCTTTACAGAAGAATGGAAAATCTGAGAGAAGCAGACCTCGCGGATTCCGGGAAAATGTAGAAATACGCGAGGCAACACTGACTCTACGACTTACCTTAGAAGACACGTTAAGAAAAAGGGGAACCTACATTTATAACATTTGTAGACCTAGAGAGAGCTTTTGACAGTGTTGACAGGCATACTCCCTTTGAAATTCTGAAGGTAGCAGGGATAAAATACAGGGAGCGGGAGGCTCTGTGCGATAACAACGGAGACACTATCGAAGACAGTGCTGCCAAAGCAGATTTACTAAACACAGCCTTCCGAAATGCCTTCACAAAAGAAGACGAAGTAAATATTCCAGAATTCGAATCGAGAACAGCTACCACCTTGAGTAACGTAGAAGTAAATATCCTCGGAGTAGTGAAGCAACTCAAATCACTTAATAAAAGCAACTCCTCTGGTCCAGACTGTATACCAATTAGGTTCCTTTCGGAGTATGCTGATGCATTAGCTCCATACTTCGAACATTATGAATTACCTCGAAGGAAACGATGTATTGACACACAGTCAACATGAGTTTAGAAAACATCGTTCCTGTGAAACACAACTAGCTCTTTATTCACATGAAGTGCTGAGTGCCATTGGCAAAGGATTTCAGATCGATTCCGTATTCCTGTATTTCAGAAGGCTTTTGACACTGTACCACACAAGCGGCTCGTAGTAAAATAGCGTGCTTATGGAATATCGTCTCAATTATGTGACTGGATTTGCGATTTCCTGACAGAGAGGTCGCAGTTCGTAGTAATTGACGGAAAGTCATCGAGTAAAACAGAAGTGATTTCAGGCGTTCCCCAAGGTAGTGTTATAGGCCCTTTGCTGTTCCTTATCTATATAAACGATTTGGGAGACAATCTGAGCAGCCGTCTTCGGTTGTTTGCCGATGACGCTGTCGTTTACCGACTAATAAAGTCATCAGAAGATCAAAACAAACTGCAAAACGATTTAGAAAAAAAATATCTGAATGGTGCTAAAACTGGCAGTTGACCCTAAATAACGAAAAGTTTGAGGTCATCCACATGAGTGCTAAAAGGAACTCGTTAAACTTCGGTAACACGATAAATCACTCTAATTTAAAAGCAGTAAATTCAACTAAATACCTAGGTACTACAATTACGAACAACTTAAAATGGGAAGAACACACAGAAAATGTCGTGGAGAAGCCTAACCAAAGGCTACGTTTTATTGCCGGGACACTTAGAAAATGTAGCAGACCTACTAAGGAGACTGCCTACACTACGCTTGTCCGTCCTCTTTTAGAATACTGCTGCGCGGTGTGGGATCCTTACCAGATAGTATTGACGGAGTACATCGAAAAAGTTCAAAGAAAGGCAGCACTTTTGTATTATCGCGGAATGTTGGAGAGAGTGTCACAGAAATTATACGGGATTTGGGCTGGAAATCATTAAAAGAAAGGCGTTTTTCGTTGCGACGGAATCTTCTCACGAAATTCCAATCACCAACTTACTCCTCCGAATGCGAAAATATTTTGTTTACACCGACCTACATAGGGCGGAACGATCACAACGATAAAATAAGGGAAATCAGAGCTCGTACGGAAAGATATAGGTGTTCATTCTTTCCGCTCGCTATACGAGGTTGGAATAATAGAGAATTGTGAAGGTGGTTCGATGAACCCTCTGCCAAGCACTTAAATGTGATTTGCAGAGTATCCATGTAGACGTAGATGTACAGAAACCACGCGGCAAGTATACCAGTGGAGGGGCAGGAAAGAGAAGCACTCGTTGAAAAGGGCCTGAGACAGGGTTGTAGTGTATCCCCGACGTTATTTAATATGTACACAGAACAAGCATAAAAGGAAACCAAAGAAAAATTTGGAATAAGAATTAAATTTCAGGGATAAGAAATAAAAAAACTTTGAGGTTTGACGATGACACTGTAATTCTGTCAGAGATAGCAAAAGACTTGGAAGAGCAGTTGAACGGTATTGATACTGTTTGAAAAGAGGATACAAGATTAACATCAACATCAAGGATAATGGAATGTAGTCGGATTAAATCAAGTGATGGTGAGGGAATTAGATTAGGAAATGGCACACTTAACGTAGTAGATGAGTTTTGCTATCCGGGAAGCAAAATAACTGATGGTGGTCGAAGTAGAGAGGATACAAAATGTAGACTGGCAATGGCAAAAAAAAGCATTTCGAGAATAGAGGTTTTTAAACATCGAATATTGTATGGAAATGAAACATGGACGATAAACAGTTTAGATAAAAAGAGAATAGAAGCTTTCAAAATGTGCTACAGAAGAATGCTGACAATTAAGTGGGTTGGCCACGTAACTAATGACGAAGTACTGAATAGAACTGAGGAGACAAGAAATTTGTGGCACAACTTGGCCAAAAGAATCGATGAGTTGATAGGACACATTTTGAGACATCAAGGGATCACTAATTCAATACTGGAGGGAAGTGTGGGGGTACGAGTCATAGAGGGAGACCCAGAGATAAATACAGCAAGCAGATTCAGCACGATGTAGGCTGCAGTAGTTATTGAGAGATGAAGAGGCTTGCACAGGAAAAAGTAGCACGGAGAGTTACATCAAACCAGTCTTCGGACGGAAGACCTCGGTCCCCTAGAACTTAGAACTACTTAAACCTAACTAACCTAAGGACATCACACACATCGATGCCCGAGGCAGGATTCGAACCTGCGACCGTAGCGGTCGCGCGGTTCCGGACGGTAGCGCCTAGAACCGCTCGGCCACTCCGGCCGGCAAAACTAGTTTTGATATATATATATACATTAGATGGTCGTAATTTCAGATTTTTGAGTCAAAAAGATTATTGATTTTCATGTGCAAAGTATTAATCCACCTTAAAAAGTTACTAGGCAACTCGTAATTGTTTGAGATGTAAATTTCTTGTACTTCTTGTTAAATGGTGTATGACGTTCGGAAGATTCCTGGACTATGTTTCAGCGCCATCTGATTTTGGATCTGAATGGTACAGCTGTGATAGACCTTGACCCAGCACGATGCAGAGAGCCAAACTTTAGGAGCAACCATGCCAGACGGTCAGGGGTAAAACTCAGAAACGTTTCCTGAAGGGAAGAAGTAGCTTTCTCAGTAGTTGCAAATGCATCAATGCGACTGATTGTCTGATCTCGTCTTATAAAATAGTCACCATGGTCTGACAATACCGGTAGTGAGGGTCGAAATAGAAACTGCATGATTTACTGGTGAAAACATCATCCTGGGGAATATACTCTGGAGTTAAAACAGTCCACCATTCTAATCTTGCCCTTCATTCCAGTCTTCGGGTGAGTACTGTTAAACACGGTGTTTCGGTTTTAAAAAATATGAATCTAGTCTTCCGCGAGTCGGAGGTAGGAATCCATCAACAATGTAAAAGTGGGTGTATGTAATTTCCACATCTCCTAAACCATTGGATCATTTTCAGTCAGACTTGGTACACATATCACATACCGTCTGGAAAGAAGCACTTACTTTTCGGAGGACTGGGGGGTGTTGGTTGGAAAAGGAGCATAGCTCTCTATGTGCAAATAACCAGATTATATTCGTCCAGTATCTGATAATGAGAGCACTTAGTGACTTGCAGCCAACTTTACACATGATTTAAAGTCTTTGTGAAACTTTTTCTCGCTGACACTCCCAGGCCAACCCCTCACACACAAAATGATGAAACGAAAGAAGTTTATCGGTTACTACATTTTCGCCGTTCATGCAGTAAAACTGTCACATCAGATTTGACCTTTCAATTTACTGCTTCTTTACTACCAACCCTATTCGCAACATGTTTCACTGACAGTATAACAACACTCAGCGACGTGGACCAGCAGTCTCCGGTGTAAAACACTCACCCGAAGATAGCTAATGGTTGTCAGCCGAGATATCGTGGCAAGAAGTCGATGTCATCCGGCTGCAATCCCCAAGTTTCTGAGATATTCATTAAGCCAGGAAAACATCAAGAATCAAAATATCAATGCTTTCAATAACGTAACTGAAATCATGTTTTTTGGCTACTGCCTACTGCGACTTTATAAACACTAAAATTGACCAAATGACTAGCGTGTTGTTATACTTGTTTTCATTAAGTTCAAAGAGTAATGTAACCACTGTTTCAGGTTCTTTACAAATGCTCGAGTTATCTGCAAGCAGAGCTGGATGTTGTCCGCGTTGAAGGCTCTGACATGAACACACTGTCTAGAATTGATTACATCTCACATTAAAAAGTAAAATATTTTGTATTGTGAATGAATAAAATGTAAACGTCTGTCTAGAACAAAATTCCGTTATGCATAGGGTTACCAGACGTCCGCATTTACGCGGACATGTCCTCATTTTCGATGTGAAATGTAGCGTCCGCATACATTTTTGCGTTTTCTGTTAACGTCCGCATTTTTTGGTTTTGGGAATGAAGATCTTTTGATTTTTGTTTCCATGTCGTATCGTCAACAATTTACGAGTATGTACTATTTACTACGGTCATTGAATTCCATCATTTGTTATTAGCTTAAATTCGATCTGTTACACCCACAAAATCGAAAATATCGATTTGTATTGCATACAAATTATGTATCTTTTACCTTCAAGTTAGCAGCTTCGACCATTGGTGGTATCTATGGTCAAAGCATAGCTGTGATTGTCTACGTGCTGTTTGTTTTTGTGTGACACACGTGTTTTTAGCGAACTTGTTGATCATCCAGCTGCATCTTTACTTTCCGTATTCATCTTATTGGGTAAGTTTCATGAATTTCAAAATATAGCTTATGGCACAGAATTATAGTTAAGTTTTGTAAGTGAAGACTTTTTCATGGTTTAGCTGAACAATACGTTTTGATAATTCTTTGTTTAACTTTTGGTTAAGATAATTTCTCATCATGCAAAGAGGAAGTGTGCATTTACGGATAAACTCCGAGAAAAATATCCGAGCTTTCGTCCTGGAAGATTTCAACGGGAAGCAGAATGTATGGTTTGTTGCCCAGGGACCTATGTATCTATAGCAAATCACGGTACCAGCGATCTGGAAGTGAACATGAAAACAGAAAAAACATATGCAGTGCGTTAGAGGTGCAAGTTCGTCAGGTAAAGTGAGTAATTTTTTTACGAAACCTTGTGCTAACCTGGACACCAAAGTAATTGCTGCTGACGGAACTCTTGCTTACCATACTGTGTTTCACCACAGCAGTTACAAATCTATGGACTGTACCAGCGGACTGTTGAGAGAAATTTTCCATGACTCGTCCATCTCATCAAAAATCTCGTGTGGACCTACCAAACTGAACCAATAGTGAATTCAGTTCTAGCACCTCATTCACTAGAATGCATCATGAAAGATCTGGAGTGCATTCCTTTTGCTAGCAACCATGGGAATATTAAAATCATCCCCATTATAGTTCATTACTTTGATCAAAGGAATGGAGGACTGCAAATTAAACTTTTAAATATAGAAAGTAGACCAAATGAAACTGCAGAAACTACACTCCTGGAAATTGAAATAAGAACACCGTGAATTCATTGTCCCAGGAAGGGGAACTTTATTGACACATTCCTGGGGTCAGATACATCACATGATCACACTGACAGAACCACAGGCACATAGACACAGGCAACAGGGCATGCACAATGTCGGCACTAGTACAGTGTATATCCACCTTTCGCAGCAATGCAGGCTGCTATTCTCCCATGGAGACGATCGTAGAGATGCTGGATGTAGTCCTGTGGAACGGCTTGCCATGCCATTTCCACCTGGCGCCTCAGTTGGACCAGCGTTCGTGCCGGACGTGCAGACCGCGTGAGACGACGCTTCATCCAGTCCCAAACATGCTCAATGGGGGACAGATCCGGAGATCTTGCTGGCCAGGGTAGTTGACTTACACCTTCTAGAGCACGTTGGGTGGCACGGGATACATGCGGACGTGCATTGTCCTGTTGGAACAGCAAGTTCCCTTGCCGGTCTAGGAATGGTAGAACGATGGGTTCGATGACGGTTTGGATGTACCGTGCACTATTCAGTGTCCCCTCGACGATCACCAGTGGTGTACGGCCAGTGTAGGAGATCGCTCCCCACACCATGATGCCGGGTGTTGGCCCTGTGTGCCTCGGTCGTATGCAGTCCTGATTGTGGCGCTCACCTGCACGGCGCCAAACACGCATACGACCATCATTGGCACCAAGGCAGAAGCGACTCTCATCGCTCAAGACGACACGTCTCCATTCGTCCCTCCATTCACGCCTGTTGCGACACCACTGGAGGCGGGCTGCACGATGTTGGGGCGTGAGCGGAAGACGGCCTAACGGTGTGCGGGACCGTAGCCCAGCTACATGGAGACGGTTGCGAATGGTCCTCGCCGATACCCCAAGGAGCAACAGTGTCCCTAATTTGCTGGGAAGTGGCGGTGCGGTCCCCTACGGCACTGCGTAGGATCCTACGGTCTTGGCGTGCATCCGTGCGTCGCTGCGGTCCGGTCCCAGGTCGACGGGCACGTGCACCTTCCGCCGACCACTGGCGACAACATCGATGTACTGTGGAGACCTCACGCCCCACGTGTTGAGCAATTCTGCGGTACGTCCACCCGGCCTCCCGCATGCCCACTATACGCCCTCGCTCAAAGTCCGTCAACTGCACATACGGTTCACGTCTACGCTGTCGTGGCATGCTACCAGTGTTAAAGACTGCGATGGAGCTCCGTATGCCACGGCAAACTGGCTGACACTGACGGCGGCGGTGCACAAATGCTGCGCAGCTAGCGCCATTCGACGGCCAACACCGCGGTTCCTGGTGTGTCCGCTGTGCCGTGCGTGTGATCATTGCTTGTACAGCCCTCTCGCAGTGTCCGGAGCAAGTATGGTGGGTCTGACACACCGGTGTCAATGTGTTCTTTTTTCCATTTCCAGGAGTGTATTTCAACATGTATCACTGATACGCTTACAAGTTTAAAATTAAGGACAAATGTGTGGCGTTTGGTGCTGATAATTGCAACACAATGTTTGGGGGCATTAAAAGAGGTTATGGAAATAAAGTATTTGCTAATCTAAGAGGGTACTTAACAAGGTAGTGGTTGGAGTGGGATGTCCTGCTCATGTTTTTAATAACTGCATTCAGCACGGAACTGACATCCTTGAAATTGACTTACAAGGATTAATAATGAAAATATATAATCATATTTCGATATACACTGTCCGTGTAGAGCCACTAAAGAAATTTTGTGATTTTGTCGAACTACGGTACCAACAACTTCTCAGCCATAGCAAGACTCAATGGCTGTCACTATTTCCAGCCATTCAGAGACTTTCAGAGATGTTTCCCGCTCTTAAATCCTTCTTTCTGTCACAAAACAAACCTCCAACAGTCCTAAAGAATTTTTTATGGACCCTCTCAATGAGCTATATCAATGGCATACCCAATCTTTAGTTGGCATTTTTCATAATTATATTAGTATCTTAGAAGAGGAAGAAAACTCCCTTATCGATGTCATGAATGTACTGTATTCCCTTCGTGGTGTTCTTCAGCACAGAAAAGATGAAAATTTTATATCTTTGAGTGTAAAAGAAAGATTGTTTCAAATGAAAAATGATGGCTATGCTTTGAAGGTGAAGGATTTTAAGTGGCATGTTGATACCCTCTATGAAGGATGTTTGGAGTACCTGAATATGTGGATGGAACCATTTTGTGAATTTTCTTGTTTTAAGTGGCTCGATTTTTCAGATATTTCGTGGTCTTACGTGGAAGAATCAATCAAATTTTTGTTGAATAAATATATTAAAATTGACGATGAAAAGTGCTTTGATCAGTTTTCCAGTTTAAAAAAAATTCATAGCCACATTGTATGTGTGTTTGAAATCTTGTGGGACTTAATTGCTAAGGTCATCAGTCCCTAAGCTTACACACTACTTAACCTAAATTATCCTAAGGACAAACACACACACCCATGCCCGAGGGAGGGCTCGAACCTCTGCCGGGACCAGCCCCACAGTCCATGACTGTACGGCCTAGACCGCTCGGCTAATCCCGCGCGGTCATATATGATGGAAAATCAGAACAGATCCATAAGAAGTGGTGCAAGTATGTTGAGTCGTGTAGCAATGAGGAACAGTTTAGCGAGTTAATTAAAATTGCACAATTCTTCTTCGCGTTGCCAGCCCATAATGCTTGTGTGGAGAGGTTGTTCTCCTTAATAGAGGCACAGTGGACAAAGGAGAGAAATAGACTCACTATTGACACTGTAAAGGGGATTGCAATGGTGAAATTTTATTTTAGAAATTTGAATGGCAAGAACTTGTTTTAAATATTTGTGTCAAGAAAAGGAACTTTTAAGAAAGATTCAGTCAAATGAAAAATACGTAGGTGTGTGAGATGTGTGTAATGTTTTTATTTTTTTCTTATGTAATAAATTTAAGAAATAGAAAGTGTCCTGTTTTTTATCCTAAAATATGGAAAATGTCCTCTTTTTGGCATTCCGAAACCTGGTAACCCTAGCTATGCACTCTTTACGACTGTTCGCGAATATGAGGACGGTGATGCCGGTTGTGGATGAACGCTCGACTGGAAATATAACTGGTTATCAAGCAGGCCAACGCAGCATGTCGACACTCTGTAGATCATGTTGTGCTGCAACAGCGGTATGTGAGCAGACGTTGTCCTGTTGGAAAACACCCTATGGAGTACTGTTCATGAATGTCAGCACAACAGGTCGAATCACCGGACGGACAAATGTACAGTCAGAGTGCGTGGGACCATCACAAGAGTGCTCCTGCCGTCTTACAAAATCGCACCGCAGACCACAACTCCAGGTGTACAAGGTGCGTTTCATAAGCAATGCGACCAAATTCATAAAAAATCATTTATTGAATATATTCGTACAAATAATCAAAAATTTTCAAAATAGCACCCTCTTGCGTCGATGGTGTTTCCATGCCTGAAAGGCACCCTGGAATGCCTTTTCCGGAATGTCCTTTAGAGCTGATGTAACATGCGCCTAGATGCTTTCAATCGTGTCCCAATGTTTTCCTTTCATGACTCCTTTTAACCGAGGAAACAAAAAAAAAGTCAGTGGGAGCCAGGCCAGGACTGTAGGGAGGCTGGGGAACCAATGGGGTCTTAGTCCTGGTCGGGAAATCGTTGACAATGAAGGCGCTGTGACTCGGCGCGTTGTCGTGGTGAACTTTCCACGTGTCCTTGATGTCACTTCGGCAGTGCGAGACCCTCCTTTTCAGTCTTTTGAGCACTTCCAAGTAGAAAGTCGAGTTCACTGTAGTCCCGGTAGGTACGAATTCGTGTGGAGAACGACTCTGACGTCAAAGAAGACAATGGGCATGGTTATGATCCTGAACTTGCTCATGCGTGCCTTCTTGGGACGGGGCAACGATGGGGTGTGCCACTCTGAACCCTGCCTTTTTGTCTCAGGGTCGTACTCAAATCCATGGCTCATCACCAGCGATAACTGAGTTTAAAAAATGAGGATCATTTCACACATTTCCAACACTTCTCGGCACCGAAGCACTCGCGTGTGCTTGTGTTCGTCGGTCAACACTTTTGGGACGAGTTTGACACACACCTTTCTCATGTTCAAATCTTCGGTCACAATGCGAAAAACGGTTGTTTTTGACATGTTTAGAGCTTGTGCTATCAATTGAAGGCTCAGCCGTCTGTCAGAGTTCAAACAATCGCTCACACACGTCACATGTTCGTCGACTCGTGCGGTTGATGGCTGTCCACTGCGAGGTTCGTCGGTGATCTCCTCTCGGCCCTCCGTGAACGACTTGTGCCATCGGAAAACTTGTGATTTAGACAAGCAGTCAGTCCCAAAGGCATGCTGAAGTAATGGAAACGTTTCGGTGGCGGACTTCCAAGTTTAACGCAATATTTGATAGCGTACCGTTGCTCTACAGTATGATCCATTGTGCCGTGTTACATAAACTCAAAACGGGGTTGACGGAAACGCTCGTCCTGACTCTCTGGCAGTTCGCAGCCGAACGAGACAAGAGCATTTTGAAGCTAACACACCCCTCCACTTAGCGCAGCCGGTTACAACACGCTATGGTGTACCGTTGCGTCAGAAAAAAATTGGTCGCATTACTTATGGAACGCACTCTGTATGTTCAGTGTGTCCAGCGCGTAGATAAGTTGGTTGCAGGCCCTCAACTGACGTCTTTCTAACCGAAACATGACCATTACTGGCACCGAGGCAGAGTCGGCTTTCATCAGACAACACAACAGACCTCCACCCTGCCCTCCAATGAGATGTCGCTTGACACCACTGAAGTCGCAAATGGCTCTGGTCTGGGGTCAGTGAAATGCACGCTACAGGGCGTCTGGCTCACAGCTATCCTTGATGTAACCGATTTGTGACATTTTGTTGCCGGCCGTGGTGGCAGTGCGGTTCTAGGCGCTGAAGTCCGGAACCGCGGGACTGCTACGGTCGCAGGTTCGAATCCTGCCTCGGGCATGGATGTGTGTGATGTCTTCAGGTTAGTTAGGTTTAAGTAGTTCTAAGTTCTAGGGGACTGATGACCTAAGATGTTAAGTCCCTTAGTACTCAGAGCCATTTGAACCATTTGACATTTTGTTGCGTCACTGCGGTGCCAACTGCTGCACAAACTGCTGCTGCAGATGCAGTACGATGCGCCAGAACTAAACGCCGAATATGGTGGTCTTCCTCTCGGTTGTGGCACATGACCGTCCGGAGCCTGGTCTTTTTGCGACCATACATTCTCGTGACTACCGCTGCCAGCAATCACGTACTGTGGCTATATTCTTGCCAAGTCTTTCTGCAATATCTCGTAGCATTGCACGGCCTCGTTAAAACTTAGTGAGATGTTGATATAGCGTCTTTGTCGCCTTGACAACTTACCACAGCCAATCTCGAAAGTAACTAACACTCACGATCGCTTCAGGGTGTATTAAAAGCAAACGTGATTTGCGTAATCAAAGTGGCGTTACTAACGCCACTCTTTTGCAACTGGAGGTAAATGTGAATATAGTACATCAGCTTGCGGATGTAGAAACACGCCCACCAACTTTCGTATCTGTCGCTAAACTCCTTGGTGTTGCCATTTTCTTTTTCTGTCACTGTATTTGGCGATTATTTTTAGTAGATTTGGATATTTAGGTATTCAGTTTCGCTACGACGATCTTGTGGCCAGTAACCCCTGTTTCTGTTATTATTATTCTCGAATCAGAAGCATATAAATTTACAGTTGCCATACACATCAATAAATATATACACACAAATTGTATTTGTATTACATGTGCCCAGTACTTTGCAACCTCCAAGGCGCTTGGAGTGGCTTGCAGGAGATCAATCTTCGTGCAGGATGTAGGGCACAAAAGGCACTGGAGCATGTGGCTTGTGGTTTGTTCTTGTCCACAATCACAGGACGTATCTTCTGTTATGAAGCCCCATCTCTTCAGGTTGTCTCTGGATCGTCCAACTCCTGATCGTAATCTGTTTAAAGATTTCCACACCAGCCAGCTCTCGTTGTGTCCAGGTGGTAGTTCTTCAGCTTCTGGCGTCTGCAAGTGAGGCGTCGACTTCTTCCATAACTCCAGCCTTGCCTTCTCTGGTGAAATGGTGAGCTTCTAGGATGTTTTCAGGAAGCTCTTTAGCGATCTCAGCCGTCGCTGTGGTGGATTATGTCCGTGCAGTGGATGGGCACTGTCCTGTTCCACTTTCAGTCTCTCCTTGTTGGCAGCCACCGTTCTGCGTATCCTTGGTGGCGCTATTCCAGCCAGGCAGTAGAGCTTATCAGTTGGGGTAGGTCTTAAGCAACCCGTGATCAACCTGCAGGTTTCGTTGAGAGCAATGTCTACTTGTCTGGCATGAGATGACCTATACCAGACTGTCATTATGGTCCCTATGTGCTCAGGATTATTTGTTGCTAAGAGATCTGGAATGTTATCACAACCATTTGCACTTCGAGTGGGCTCCTGAGCTAACTGGTCAAAATAATTTTCGGAGAAAGCATGTAGTACATTTTCTGTCGGTGTTTTACGTCTGACTTATTTTCGCCTACATATTGAGGGTAGATGGAAGTCATCACCAACAAAAATGTATGAGTTGGATGCCTATTTGAAATGAGACTGAAATTCTCCTTGAACCCTTCAGTAACTGTATCATCTGAGTCTGCGGGTGGTAAACGGAACCAACAATTAATTTACCCCAGTTGTCCAGTATATCCTCTACGTATGTTAACTCACAGCAACAATCTAACAACAACTCAGTCACCGCCTCCAACTGCATAGAACTACAATAGAACTACAGCAAATTACAGTCACAGTGGCAAAGGAACTATCAAAAGACAATTGTTGGATTCGAAAGGTACCCAAGGAGAAAGATGACTCGGAGCCAGCAAGGAAACCTGCGTATGAAGAGCTCTTACACAGACAGCCAATACTAACATGCATAACGGGGCCATCGACACACTGAGAATAGCCCGAATAACGACGATCACGTGTCTTCACCTCCCGTCACACACACGAACGTGATGATCTCTCTAACAATATATGACGTTATTAGCGGGGTTCTTGCTCCTACGCAGTGGCTAGCACACTGGACTCGCATTCGGGAGAACGACGGTTCAATCCCGCGGTCCGCCATCCTGATTTAGGTTTTCCGTGATTTCCCTAAATCGCTCCAGACAAATGTCGGGATGGTACCTTTGAAAGAGCACTACTGGCCATTAAAATTGTTACACCAAGAAGAAACGCAGATGATAAACAGGTATTCATTGGACAAATATATTGTACTAGAACTGACATGTGATTACATTTTCACGCTATTTGGGTGCATATATCCTGAGAAATCAGTACCCACAACAACACCTCTGGCCGTAATAACAGCCTTGATACGCCTGGGCAGTGAGTCAAACAGAACTTGGATGGCGTGTACAGGTACAGCTTCCCATGCAGCTTGAACACGATACCACAGTTCATCAAGAGTAGTGACTGGCGTATTGTGACGACCCAGTTTCTCGGCCACCATTGACCAGACGTTTTCAGTTGGTGAGAGATCTGGAGAATGTGCTGGCCAGAGCAGCAGTCGAACATTTTTTGTATCCGGAAAGGCCCGAACAGACCTGCAACATACGGTCGTGCATTATCCTACTGAAATGTAGGGTTTCGCAGGGATCGAATGAAGGATAGAGCCACGGGTCGTAACACATCTGAAATGTAACGTCCACGTTTCAAAGTGCTGTCAATGCGAACAAGAGGCGACCGAGACGTGTAACCAATGGCACCCCATACCATCACGCCGGGAGATATGCCAGTATGGCGATGACGAATACACGCGTTCAATGTACGTTCACCTCGATGTCGCCAAACACGGATGCGACCATCATGATGCTGTAAACAGAACCTGGCTTCATCCGAAAAACGACGTTTTGCCATTCGTGCACCCAGGTTCGTCGTTGAGTACACCATCGCAGGCGCTCCTGTCTGTGATGCAGCGTCAAGATTAACCGCAGCCATGGTCTCCGAGCTGATAGTCCATGCTGCTGCAAACGTCGTCGAACTGGTTGTTGTCTTGCAAACGTCCCTATCTGTTGACTCAGGGATCGAGACGTGGCTGCACGATCCGTTAAAGCCATGCGGATAAGATGCCTATCATCTCGACTGCTAGTGATACGAGGCCGTTGGGATCCAGCACGGCGTTCCGTATTACCCTCCTGAACCCACCGATTCCATATACTGCTGACAGTCATTGGATCTCGACCAACGCGAGCAGCAATGTCGCGATACGATAAACCGCAATCGCGATAGGCTGCAATCCGACATTTATCAAAGTCGGATACGTGATGATACGCATTTCTCCTCCTTACACGAGGCAACACAACAATGTTTCACCAGGCAACGCCGGTCAACTGCTGTCTGTATATGAGAAATCGATTGGAAACATTCCTCATGTCAGCACGTTGTAGGTGTCGCCACCTGCGCCAACCTTGTGTGAATGCTCTGAAAAGCTAATCATTTGGATATCACAGTATCTTCTTCCTGTCGGTTAAATTTCGCGTCTGTAGCACGTCATCTTCGTGGTGTAGCAATTTTAATGGCCAGCAGTGCTCCCTGCCGCCGTTAGATAAGCAGCTGCCAGCAGAAAGTCGTATACTCCTAGCTCACTTATTTGTTACATTGTTTAATTCTTAATTTCTTTGCGTGTATTTGGTGCTTGCATTGTTTAATTTATAAATTTCGGGCGTATTATAATATTTGAGAGTTGTAGCACCGCGTTTTAGTACCTGAATAGTGTAAAATCGCGTAGTCTCCTTCCGCCGCCGAGCAGTGTGTCAGCAGTGCGCAAGCAGCAGCATTACTGCATATACTAGGCAATCTTGTATTTTAATAACCGTTTAAATTTTGTGTCGATTTGTTTGTGCTCTCTGTAGATTATTTCAGACGTTCTTTGCACAACAGTTTTTAGCATGGATAGGGACTGCAACTGCTGTGTCCGGATGCAGGCTGAGTTGGCATCCCTTCGCTCCCAGCTTCAGGCAGTGTTTGCTTCGGTCACACAGCTTGAGGCTGTTGCCAATGGGCATCACTTTGGGGGTCCGGATGGGGGTTTGTCGGGGACGGCCAGCTCGTCCCACGCATCCCCCGATCGGGCTACGACTGTGGCTGCCCGGGATACTGCCCACATTGAGGCTGATCCCTCACCTGTGGTAGAGTGGGAGGTCGTCTTGAGGTGTGGCAGGGGGCGAAAGACATTCCGAAGGGCTGAACGGAAGGCCTCTCCAGTTTGTCTGACGAACCGGTTTCAGGCGCTGTCTCAGGCTGATACTGATCTTCGGCTGGACATGGCTGCTTGTCCTGTTCCAGAGGTTGCCCCTCAGTCTGCAAGATCCGGGCAGTCGCAGAGGGTGGGCTTACTGGTAGTTGGGAGCTCCAACGTCAGGTGCGTAGTGGGGCCCCTTAGGAATATGGCAGCAAGAGAGGGGAAGAAAACCAATGTGCACTCCGTGTGCATACTGGGGGGAGTCATTCCAGATGTGGAAAGGGTCCTTCCGGATGCCATGAAGGGTACAGGGTGCACCCATGTGCAGGTGGTCGCTGATGTCGGCACCAATGATGTGTGTCGCTATGGATCAGAGGAAATCCTCTCTGGCTTCCAGCGGCTATCTGATTTGGTGAAGACTGCCAGTCTCGCTAGCGGGATGAAAGCAGAGCTCACCATCTGCAGCATCGTCGACAGGACTGACTGCGGACCTTTGGTACAGAGCCGAGTGGAGGGTCTGAATCAGAGGCTGAGACGGTTCTGCGACCGTGTGGGTTGCAGATTCCTCGACTTGCGCCATAGGGTGGTGGGGTTTCGGGTTCCGCTGGATAGGTCACGAGTCCACTACACGCAGCAAGCGGCTTCACGGGTAGCAGGGGTTGTGTGGCGTGGACTGGGCGGTTTTTTAGGTTAGATGGCCTCGGGCAAGTACAGAAAGGGCAACAGCCTCAAAGGGTGCGGGGCAAAGTCAGGACATGCGGGGACCAAGCAGCAATCGGTATTGTAATTGTAAACTGTCAAAGCTACATTGGTAAAGTACCGGAACTTCAAGCGCTGATAGAAAGCACCGAAGCTGAAATCGTTATAGGTACAGAAAGCTGGCTGAAGCCAGAGATAAATTCTGCCGAAATTTTTACAAAGGCACAGACGGTATTTAGAAACGATAGATTGCATGCAACCGGTGGTGGCGTGTTTGTCGCTGTTAGTAGTAGTTTATCCTGTAGTGAAGTAGAAGTGGATAGTTCCTGTTACACTCAACAACCGAGCTAGGTTAATAATTGGCTCCTTTTACCGACCTCCCGACTCAGCAGCATTAGTGGCAGAACAACTGAGAGAAAATTTGCAATACATTCCACATAAATTTTCTCAGCATGTTATAGTCTTAGGTGGAGATTTCAATTTACCAGATGTAGACTGGGACACTCAGATGTTTAGGACGGGTGGTAGGGACAGAGCATCGAGTGACATTATACTGAGTGCACTACCCGAAAATTACCTCGAGCAATTAAACATAGAACCGACTAGTGGAGATAACATCTTGGACCTACTGATAACAAACAGACCCGAACTTTTCGACTCTGTAAGTGCAGAACAGGGAATCAGTGATCATAAGGCCGTTGCAGCGTCCCTGAAGATGGAAGTTAATAGGAATATAAAAAAAGGGAGGAAGGTTTATCTGTTTAGCAAGAGTAATAGAAGGCAGATTTCAGACTACCTAACAGATCAAAACGAAAATTTCTGTTCCGACACTGACAATGTTGAGTGTTTATGGAAAAAGTTCAAGGCAATCGCAAAATGCGTTTTAGACAGGTACGTGCCGAGTAAAACTGTGAGGGACGGGAAAAACCCACCGTGGTTCAACAACAGTCAAAGTTAGCGTAAGGAGGGCTATGCGTGAAGCGTTCAGTGAATTCGAAAGTAAAATTCTATGTACCGACTTGACAGAAAATCCTAGGAAGTTCTGGTCTTACGTTAAATCAGTAAGTGGCTCGAAACAGCATATCCAGACACTCCGGGATGATGATGGCATTGAAACAGAGGATGACACACGTAAAGCTGAAATACTAAACACCTTTTTCCAAAGCTGTTTCACAGAGGAAGACCGCACTGCAGTTCCTTCTCTAATTCCTCGCACAAACGAAAAAATGGCTGACATCGAAATAAGTGTCCAAGGAATAGAAAAGCAACTGGAATCACTCAACAGAGGAAAGTCCACTGGACCTGACAGGATACCAATTCGATTCTACACAGAGTACGCGAAAGAACTTGCCCCCCTTCTAACAGCCGTGTACCGCAAGTCTCCAGAGGAACGGAAGGTTCCAGATGATTGGAAAAGAGCACGGGTAGTCCCAGTCTTCAAGAAGGGTCGTCGAGCAGATGCGCAAAACTATAGACCTATATCTCTGACGTCGATCTGTTGTAGAATTTTAGAACATGTTTTTTGCTCGAGTATCATGTCGTTTTTGGAAACCCAGAATCTACTCTGTAGGAATCAACATGGATTCCGGAAACAGCGATCGTGTGAGACCCAACTCGCTTTATTTGTTCATGAGACCAGAAAATATTAGATACAGGCTCTCAGGTGGATGCTATTTTCCTTGACTTCCGGAAGGCGTTCTATACAGTTCCACACTGTCGCCTGATAAGCAAAGTAAGAGCCTACGGAATATCAGACCAGCTGTGTGGCTGGATTGAAGAATTTTTAGCAAACAGAACACAGCATGTTGTTATCAACGGAGAGACGTCTACAGACGTTAAAGTAACCTCTGGCGTGCCACACGGGAGTGTTATGGGACCATTACTTTTCACAATATATATAAATGACCTAATAGATAGTGTCGGAAGTCCCATGCGGCTTTTCGCGAATGATGCTGTAGTATACAGAGAAGTTGCGGCATTAGAAAATTGTAGCGAAATGCAGGAAGATCTGCAGCGGATAGGCACTTGGTGCAGGGAGTGGCAACTGACCCTTAACATAGACAAATGTAATGTATTCCGAATGCATAGAAAGAAGGATCCTTTATTGTATGATTACATGATAGCGGAACAAACACTGGTAGCAGTTACTTCTGTAAAATATCTGGGAGTATGCGTGCGGAACGATTTGAAGTGGAATGATCATATAAAATTAATTGTTGGTAAGGCGGGTACCAGGTTGAGATTCATTGGGAGAGTCCTTAGAAAATGTAGTCCATCAACAAAGGAGGTGGCTTACAAAACACTCGTTCGACCTATACTTGAGTATTGCTCATCAGTGTGGGATCCGTACCAGATCGGGTTGACGGAAGAGATAGAGAAGATCCAAAGAAGAGCGGCGCGTTTCGTCACAGGGTTATTTGGTAACCGTGATAGCGTTACGGAGATGTTTAGCAAACTCAAGTGGCAGACTCTGCAAGAGAGGCGCTCTGCATCGCGGTGTAGCTTGCTCGCCAGGTTTCGAGAGGGTGCGTTTCTGGATGAGGTATCGAATATATTGCTTCCCCCTACTTATACCTCCCGAGGAGATCACGAATGTAAGATCAGAGAGATTCGAGCGCGTACGGAGGCTTTCAGACAGTCGTTCTTCCCGCGAATCATACGCGACTGGAACAGAAAACGGAGGTAATGACAGTGGCACATAAAGTGCCCTCCGCCACACACCGTTGGGTGGCTTGCGGAGTATAAATGTAGATGTAGTGTACATCGGAAGTTATTGGAATATTAAAGAAGGAAACTCATACTGGTGAGATCATTTATGTGTCTGTTGAGGATTCCATAGTTGAGGCACTATTTATGTAAATAAAATAAACTGTTTATAAAATTCTTTCAATATTTGTTTAATTAGAAAAATAATCTGTTCATTATATTGCTGGCGTTATGCTCCTTCATTTGGCGTGTCATAAGCCTGACTTTCGTAATGGGCTCAGTTGTTACAATTTATTATAAACAATAATGGTAATAATATTAGATAACACACCCATCCATGCCCGAGGGAGGATCCGAACCTCTGATTGGGGGGGGGGGGGGGGGGAACTTTTCAACTATTAAAGCTTCAGAAATCCATTTATGTTCAATGAGCTTCTTTCACCGATTAGGTTCCAATGCTGTCACTAGGTTCTCTCTAGCATGCTTGTAAAGTATTTTACGTTTTTTCGTTAAAGTTATCTTAGTGGCGATATTCCACGTCGGAGGCCCATCCATCTTAGCTCACCTCGTAACCACGCTGTTGGAACACATCTCGTTCTGCCCGGGAAAACCTTGATGACTGCTGAGCCTCGTGGCTTGCTAGCCGCCTTTACCTGCTGACAGGTCACCTGTCACAGTCCGCTGACACCTGGCCGCCCCAACAAACATTCACACCGACCCACAGCCGACCTGTCAGATTCAGTCCGCCTGCGGCAGTCGAACCAACTGCTTCTAACGTTACAAACACTCCTATTGTGATCATTGCAGCTGTTAGCTTGGAGATTTAAACTACATAAGCATTTCGTAGTGTCACTTTATTTTATCTCTGCACTTAGCTCGTAATTTATTTGACATGATGAACTAAATTTGAAGGTCAATCAGTAGTTATTGTTTTATAGCTTGATCTGAACCTCTCAACAAAATGCCATCAGTGAATGGAAGTGAAAACAGCACCTGAATGATGTCGTGGGCGTCTTGGTTGTTAATTCTGCTGCGACACCTAGCAAATCGGCAAGCAATTTTGACACGATTTGTGTTGCAGTGGCGACTACAGACTTCAAAGAACAAAGATCGTGAGTAACTAGTTTCTTCACTTCCGTTAATTAAACGGCGTGAGAAGCACTTCTCAGTTCGCCAGACCTAGGAAGTCAACTTCCTGGTGTGATTCCGGAGACGTCTATACAAATGCTGTAGCTGAATTAACTATGGTGACTTAGCATGGAAGATTCGCAGTTAAGAACGTTTTAATTCCAGAGGATTTTATGTTTACGGATGTTGTAATCACTGTTGAAGTGGTGCAGCATTTTATTTTGTGAAAGCAAATGACGGAGACTGGGGTTGGAATAGAAATCTGTTGATTTTTGTTGTAGAAAGAAGAACGAAATTTGGAGAAGGACGGCTGCAAGCTACTTCCCATCTAGTTATACTTGATGGTCTCAAAAGTATAATACTACAGGGATATGTCAATGGCTGGCCGCGGTGGTCTCGCGGTTCTAGGCGCGCAGTCCGGAACCGCGCGACTGCTACGGTCGCAGGTTCGAATCCTGCCTCGGGCATGGATGTGTGTGATGTCCTTAGGTTAGTTAGGTTTAAGTAGTTCTAAGTTCTAGGGGACTGATGACCACAGCTGTTAAGTCCCATAGTGCTCAGAGCCATTTTTGATACGTCAATGGAAAGAAAGTCGAGATACGCAGAATAAGGAAGGAAGATTAGTGAAAACGTTCAGTTATTAGGGGCGGAGCGTAGGCGAGGATGGGCTGATGAAAAAGAAGAAAACTCACCGTGCCCTTTCCGGATGAACTATTTCGGCATTTGCTTTGAGCGATTTCGGCAGGGACCTCCAGCGCGTTAACTACCGCATCTATCTCGCTCTGAGGTACATCACGGAAATTCTGTTAACGTCGAGTGTCAAAGCCCATAGAAATGAAGAGCAAAGAAGAAAGAAGTGAAGAATGAAATCCCGCTGTTGGCTATGCCGCCGTTGACGAGATCGCTGCCAACCAATCCCCGGACTGAACAGTGAAGGAAGAAAGACGATTAATAATGTTGTGATTTTAGGTTCTTTGTATGTGAACAGAACCCTTGGAGTACACGGCATTCTGTCAGAATTACTAAAATCTTTGTGAGAACATACTACAACAAAAGTATTTCATCTGGAGCGCAAGATACATGAGACAGGAGAAATACCATCAGACTTCATAAAAAATATAATTAATTCCAGTACGAGGGAAGATCTATAGTAACAAGTGTGAACTTTGTTGTACCATCAACCTAATAAGGCATGGTTACAAAAAATTGACTGGAATTATTTACAGTAGAACGGAAAGAAGAGGTAGAAGACGTCCTCCAGGAAAATCACTTTGGGTTCTGGAGAAATGTAGGAACACGCTAGGCAACACTGAGACGACGATATGTCTATAAGGTAGACTCCAGAAAGGCAAAGCTACGTTTTTGACATTTGTAGAATTAGATAAGGCTTTGGAGTGTACAGACTGGAACACGCTCTTCGAAATTCTGACGGTAGTAGCAATAACATACAGCGAGCGAAATTATATATGCATTTTTTATAGATACTAGGTGCAGTTATAAGATTAGAAGGACGTTAAGGGAAGCAATAATTATGAAAGGAGTGAGGGGAGTTTGTGGCTTGTCCCCGACGTCATTCAATCTGACACTGGGCAATGGGACACTAAAGTAGCAGATGAGGTTTGCTATTTGGACAGCAATATAACTGACGATGGTCGATGCAGAGGGGATGTTAAATGCAAATTACCAATAGAAAGAAATTCATATCTGAAAAAGACCGCCGCGCGGAGTGGCCGCGCGGTTAGAGGCGTCATGTCACAGATTGTGCTGCCACTCCCACCGGAGATTCGAGTTCTCCCTCGGGCATGGCTGTGTGTATTGTTCTTAGCATAAGTTAGTTTAAGTAGTGTGTAAGTCTAGGGACCGATGACCTCAGCAGTTTGGTCCCTTAGGAATTCACACAGATTTGAACATTTTGAAAAAGATCACTTTGTTCACATCGGATACAATTTTAAGTGTTGGGAAGTCTTCTCTGGTGTTATTTTCTGGAGCGTAGCCTTGTACGAATGTGAACTGTGGTACAGTAAAGAGTTCAGGCGAGAAGAAAGTAGAATCATGTGGTGTGGATTTCTAGAACATTGAGTCGGTAGATTGGACAACTTATGAAAGGGAACAGCGTCGAATGCTGACTGACAGCGACCGTCTAAGTCTTGAGCAGTGTCAAAAACCAAACTGTCGCGTTTCGATTGAAAAGTCTGTCTCATTCTTCCTAATGAATCTAGAACTACTGCTACTAGGTTTCACAGCCGTCGTCGAGCGTTGTTTATAATTGCAGGGACGAACTAATTACAACATATAGATCAAGAATTTCTATAATAATAATAATAATGAGCGTATGGCATTGGTGGCCGAGAGACCCCTCGCGAGGCGGTTCGGTCGCCGCCAGATTAATACTCTATGTCAGACCAGGACTCGAAACTGGGATTTCTGCATTAAACGAGCAAGTGCTCGCGGGTTGAGCTATATAAGGGCGAATGAGGATGAAATGATTCAGAGAAAAGACACACAACACCCAGTCATCTCGAGGCAGAGAAAATCCCTGACCCCGCCGGGAATCGAACCCGGGACCCCGTGCGCGGGAAGCGAGAACGCTACCGCAAGAATACGAGCCGCGGACAAGAATTTCGATAGTGAACGCTCACTGCTATGTTTTGTGGTACAAAAGGGAAAGAAATGTATAGAGTGAATAATCAGTTCACATACTGATGGACCGGTAAAGGATTGTCGAACGTTGTGTATACGTTGCATTGTTCCCACTGTGAAGATTCGAAACGTGAATCTCTCAGACAATTTTGGACA
This sequence comes from Schistocerca americana, assembly GCF_021461395.2. Lineage (NCBI taxonomy): Eukaryota > Metazoa > Arthropoda > Insecta > Orthoptera > Acrididae > Schistocerca > Schistocerca americana. The sequence goes on along the minus strand of NC_060121.1, from coordinate 409,561,582 downwards.
ATCCCCTGCTGACCAAATTCATGTAGCAAGTTGCAATCCACACTTTCATTTTCTGTTTCCATTTGGTGATATCAACCCGTCTGAACATGTCCGAAATGAGTCGTAGAGTTGACAGCTGGGCAATAACTGCTGCAGTACTGTTCACAATGTTTCGGGACAGGAAGAAAATGTCTGCACTCATCCTCTACAACTTAGTGAAAAACATTCCTGGTAGGCGACAACAGTAAAGCACAGCCCTACCGTACCCCAACACTATAACTGCTAAGATAAGTGATTACTTGAAACTTCCTGCCAGATTAATATTGTATGTCAGACCAGGACTCGAGACTGGGACTTCTGCATTACGAGAGCAAGTGCTCGCGGGTTGAGCTATCTAAGGGCGACAAAGGATCAGCTCTCAAAGCTCAACACTAAGGCGACAAAAGTCATGGGGTAGCGATAAGCACACACAGATGGCGGTAGCATCGCGTACACAAGGTACGAGGGTAATCCCAAAAGTAAGGTCTCCTACTTTTTTGTAAGTACATACACCTGTTTATTTCTACAATGGTTTACATCGGTTTACAGCTTGAACATTTAGCTATTTTTCGACATAATCACCATTTCTGTCGATGCATTTTTGTAGACGCCATGCTGTTCAGAAAGTTATGAACCTTTTCTTTCACCTCGTCGTCGGAATCGCTGGGACCACAATTAACGCTGACAGGCACTGTGAGACTCCGAAAAAACTCAAACGGACAATTCAGAACCGGAGAAGAGGAATGTTGAGCAAGGGCGTACACGTTCTCCATGACAACGCTCGCCCACACATCGCTCGACGAACCGTGGCTCTTCTGCAACAGTTTCAGTGGAACATAATCACCCACCCACCCTATAGTCCTGACCTGGCGCCCAGTGACTATCACCTGTTCCCTAGGTTAACAGAATATTTGGTTGGAAAGCGATTCAGCTCCGACGATGAGGAGAAAGAAGAGGTTCATAACTTTCTGAACAGCATGGCAGCGAGCTGGTATGACATGGGCATACAAAAACTGCCACAGCGTCTACAAAATGCATCGACAGAAATGGTGATTATGTCGAAAAATAGCTAAATGTTCAAGGTGTAAACTGATGTAAACCATTGTAGAAATAAACAGGTCTATGTACTCATAAAAAAATAGGAGACCTTACTTTTGGGATTATCCTCGTATAAAAGGGCAGTGCATTGTCGGAGCTGTCATTTGCGTATAGGTGATTCAGATTCATGTGAAAAGGTTTCTGACGCGATTATGGCCGCACGACGAGAATTAACAAACTTTGAACGCGGAATGATCTACATCTACGTCTACAGCCATTCTCCGCAAGCCACCTGACGGTGTGTGGCAGAGGGTACTGTGAGTACCTCTATCGGTTCTCCCTTCTATTCCAGTCTCGTACTGTTCGTGGAAAGAAAGATTGTCGGTATGCCTCTATGTGGGCTCTAATCTCTCTGATTTTATCCTCATGGTCTCTTCGCGAGATATAGGTAGGAGGGAGCAATATACTGCTTGACTCCTCGGTGAAGGTATGTTCTCGAAACTTCAACAAAAGCCCGTACCGAGCTACTGAGCGTCTCTCCTGCAAAGTCTTCCACTGGAGTTTATCTATCATCTCCGTAACGCTTTCGCGGTTACTAAATGATCCCGTAACAAAGTGCGCTGCTCTCTGTTGGATCTTCTCTAGCTCTTCTATCAACCCTACCTGGTACGGATCCCGCACTGGTGAGCAATATTCAAGCAGAGGGCGAACAAGTGTACTGTAACCTACTTCCTTTGTTTTCGGATTGCTGGAGCTAGACGCGTGGGAAATTCCATTTCGGAAATCTTTAGGGAATTCAATATTCCGAGATCCACAGTGTCAAGACAGTGCCGAGAATACCAAATTTCAGGCATTCTCTCTCACCACGGACAACGGAGTGGCCGACGGTCTTCACTTAACGACCGGGAGCAGTGGAATTTGCGTAGAATTGTCAGTGTTCACAGACAAGCAACAATACGTGAAATAACCTCAGAAATCACGTGGGACGTATGACGAAAGTATCCGTTAGGACAGTGCAGCATGCGACCGACGCGCGTGCCTTTGCTAACAGCACGACATCGCCTGCAGCGCCTCTCCTGGGCTCGTAACCTCGTCGATTGGACCCTAGATGAATGGAAAACCGTGGCCTGGTAAGATGAGTCTCAATTACAGGTGGTATGAGCTGCCGGTAGGGTTCGAGTGTGGCGCAGACTCCACGAAACCATGGACTAAAGTTGTCAACAATGCACTGTACAAGCTGGTAGTGGATCTATAATAGTGTGGCCTTTCTTTACATGGAATGGACTGTGTCCTCTGGTTCAACTGGACCGATTATTGACTGGAATGGTTACGTTCTGCTGCTTCATTTGCAGCCATTCGTGCACTTCATGTTCCCAAACAACGACAGAATTTTTAAAGATGACAATGCGCCGTGTCACCGGGGCCGACCGGCGCGGCGTGCGGTTCTAGGCGCTACAGTCTAGAGCCGAGCGACCACTACGGTCGCAGGTTCGAATCCTGCCTCGGGCGTGGATGTGCGTGATGTCCTTAGGTTAGTTAGGTTTAATTAGTTCTAAGTTCTAGGCGACTGATGACCTCAGAAGTTAAGTTGCATAGTGCCCAGAGCCATTTGAACCATTTGTGTCACCGGGCCATAATTGTTCGTGATTTATTTGAAGAACATTCTGGACAGTCCGTTCGAATGATTTGGCCACTCAGTCGCCCAATGTGAATCAAATCGAACATTTATGGAATATAACCGCGAGGTCAGTTCGTGCACAACATCCTGCGTAGGCAACACTTTCCTAATTATGGACAGCTTAGAAGAAAGATTAAGGAAAGGCAAACCTACGTTTCTAGCATTTGTAGACTTAGAGAAAGCTTTTGACAATGTTGATTGGAATACTCTCTTTCAAATTCTGAAGGTGGCAGGGGTAAAATACAGGGAGCGAAAGGCTATTTACAATTTGTACAGAAAGCAGATTGCAGTTATAAGAGTCGAGGGGTATGAAAGGGAAGCAGTGGTTGGGAAGGGAGTGAGACAGGGTTGTAGCCTCTCCCCGATGTTATTCAATCAGTATATTGAGCAAGCAGTAAAGGAAACAAAAGAAAAGTTCGGAGTAGGTATTAAAATCCATGGAGAAGAAATAAAAACTTTGAGGTTCGCCGATGACATTGTAATTCTGTCAGAGACAGCTAAAGACTTGGAAGAGCAGTTGAACGGAATGGACAGTGTCTTGAAAGGAGGGTATAAGATGAACATCAACAAAAGCAAAACGAGGATAATGGAATGTAGTCGAAATAAGTGGGGTGATGCTGAGGGAATTAGATTAGGAAATGAGACACTTAAAGTAGTAAAGGAGTTTTGCTATTTGGGGAGCAAAATAACTGATGATGGTCGAAGTAGAGATGATATAATATGTAGACCGGCAACGGCAAGGAAAGCGTTTCTGAAGAAGAAAAATTTGTTAACATGGAGTATAGATTTAAATGTCAGGAAGTCGTTTCTGAAAGTATTTGTATGAAGTGTAGCCATGTATGGAAGTGAAACGTGGACGATAAATAGTTTAGACAAGAAGAGAATAGAAGCTTTCGAAATGTGGTGCTACAGAAGAATGCTGAAGATTAGATGGGTAGATCACATAACTAATGAGGAGGTATTGAACAGAATTGGGGAGAAGAGGAGCTTGTGACACAACTTGACTAGAAGAAGGGATAGGTTCGTAGGACATGTTCTGAGACATCGAGGGATCACCAATTTAGTATTGGAGGTCAGCGTGAAGGGTAAAAATCGTAGAGGGAGACCAAGAGATGAATACACTAAGCAGATTCAGAAGGATGTAGGCTGCAGTAGGTACTGGGAGGTGAAGAAGCTTGCACAGGATAGAGTAGCACGGAGAGCTGCATCAAATCAGTCTCAGGACTGAAGACCACAACAACAACATAGGCGCAGCACGTCTTACTATGCCTGTAGAAGAATACTAGAGACTTGTTGAGTCCACGCCATGTCGAGTTGCTGCACTACGACAGGCAGTAGGAGGTCCCACACGATATTATGAGGTATCCCATGACTTTCATCACTGTGGAAGTTGACAGTAGCGACCCTAGGCCATGGTGGAACTGGATATGCAGAACCTCGTCGTCGTTGTGCTCGTCGGTCCGAAGAGTGGGCTGATGCACCTCTCGATGCTAACCTCTACTCTGCAGGTCTTTCCATCTCTGCGTAGCTACTGCAACAGACGCCCATTTTAATCTGCAGGCGAGCCTTCGACTCCATCTACTATTTTACCCCTCATACTTCCCTCCATAACCAAAATTAAGAATTTTGTTTTGCATTATTCTGCAGCTTCTGTTCTCTCCTTATCTGATTAATTTATCATCCAAATTTCACTTCCGTACACTTACAACGAAAAAAACACTTTCAGATAAAATTTATGTTCGATATTAACTAGTTCTCTTTTTCAGATGCTTTTCTTGCTGTTGGCAATCTGTATTTAATATCCTCTGTCCTTCGGACATCTTCAGTCATTTTGCTGCTCAAACAGCAAAACTATTTACTTTCAGTATCACATTTCCTAATCTAAGACCCTGAGCATAGCCTCATTTAATTGTGCTACATTTCATTGCCCTTAATTTCATTCACATTCATCTTATAACCACTTTTCAAGACTATTTTCATTCCGTTCAACTGATCTAAGTCGTTTGCCGTCTCTAACAGAATTACAGTGTCTTGGGAGAACCTCAAAGCGATTACTTCTTCTTCCTGAAATTTAATTTCCTTCCCAAATTTCTCCTTGGTAACCTTTACTGCAAGCTCAGTGTACAGACTGAATAACATCAGAAGCAACTACTGTTGCCCTTTCATGTTCTACGACTCTTAACTGTAGTCTGATTTCTCTACAAGCTGTATTAGCCTTTCGCTTCCTGTATTTTATACCTGTTACCTTCATAATTTCAGTGAGTGTAAGTCCAGAGGCGAATCCAAGTGGGAGGGTGGTATATGGTCCTGCCCCCCCCCCCCCCCCTACCATCCCTCCCAGGAACTACAGCTGGTTCTTATTGATCTCCTAAAAAAATTCTTTGCAACGTAGCTTTCAGACTTAACAGTTTCGATAATTTTCTCGCTATTGTAGTTGGCAATACACTACTGGCCATTAAAATTGCGACACCAAGAAGAAATGCAGATGATAAATGGGTATTCGTTGGACAAATATATTATACTAGAACTGACATGTGATTACACTTTCACGCAATTTGGGTGCATAGATCCTGAGAAATCAGTACCCAGAACAACCACCTCTGGCCGTAATAACGGCCTTGATACGCCTGGGCATTGAGTCAAACAGAGCTCGGATGGCATGTACAGGTACAGCTGCCCATGCAGCTTCAGCACGATACCACAGTTCATCAAGAGTAGTGACTGGTGTATTGTGACGATCCAGTTCCTCGGCCACCATTGACCAGACGTTTTCAATTGGTGAGAGATCTGGAGAATGTGCTGGCCATGGCAGCAGTCGAACATTTTTTGTGTCCAGAAAGGCCCGTACAGGACCTGCAATATCCTGCTGAGTTGTAGGGTTTCGCAGGTATCGAATGAAGGGTAGAGCCACGGGTCGCAACACATCCGAAATGTAACGTCCACCGTTCAAAGTGCCGTCAATACGAACAAGAGGTGACCGAGACGTGTAACCAATGGCACCCCATACCATCACGCCGGGCAATATGCCAGTATGGTGATGACGAATACACGCTTCCAATGTGTGTTCACCGCGATGTCGCCAAACACGGATGCGACCATCATGATGCTGTAAACAGAACCTGGATTCATCCGAAAAAAGACGTTTTGCCATTCGTGCACCCAGGTTCGTCGTCGAGTACACCATCGCAGGCGCTCCTGTCTGTGATGCAGCATCAACGGTAACCGCAGCCAAGGTCTCCGAGCTGATAATCCGTGCTGGTGCAAACGTCGTCGAACTGTTCGTGCAGATGATTGTTGTCTTGCAAACGTCCCCATCTGTTGACTCAGGGATCGAGACGTGGCTGCACGATTCGTTACAGCCATGCGGATAAGATGCCTGTCATCTCGCCTGCTAGTGATGCGAGGCCGTTGGGATCCAGCACGGCGTTCCGTATTACCCTCCTGAACCCACCGATTCCATATTCTGCTAACAGTCGTTGGATCTCGACCAACGCGAGCAGCAATGTCGCGATATGGTAAACCGCAATCGCGATAGACTACAATCCGACCTTTATCAAAGTCGGATACGTGATGGTACGCATTTCTGCTCCTTACACGAGGGTCCGCAGCTTGTGGTCGTGCGGTAGCGTTCTCGCTTCCCGCGCCCGGGTTCGATTCCCGGCGGGGTCAGGGATGTTCTCTGCCTCGTGATGACTGGGTGTTGTGTGATGTCCTTAGGTTAGTTAGGTTTAAGTAGTTCTAAGTTCTAGGGGACTGATGACCATAGATGTTAAGTCCCATAGTGCTCAGAGCCATTTGAACCTTACACGAGGCATCACAACAACGTTTCACCAGGCAACGCCGGTCATCTGCTGTTTGTGTATGAGAAATCGGTTGGAAACTTTCCTCATGTCAGCACGTTGTAGGTGTCGCCACCGGCGCCAACCTTGTGTGAATGCCCTGAAAAGCTAATCATTTCCATATCACAGCATCTTCTTCCTGTCGGTTAAATTTCGCGTCTGTAGCACATTATCTTCGTGGTGTAGTAATTTGAATCGCCAGTAGTGTATAATAGATTAAGAAAGCACCTTCGTTTACTGTGGAGATTTTAGAAATGGTACGGTGATGCAAAATTTCTATGATGAGTCTTTTTTAAATCGTACTGTCAGTATCCCTTCGCGTGTCTCTACATTTTTCTGGAACCCAAACAGAATTTCTCCACGATCGATTGAACTGATGGTCTGGTAATATTCAAACATGTCAGAAGTCCCTTCTTTTGATTAGGAATTATTACGTTCTTCTTTATGTCTGAGGATATTTCGTCTGTCTCACATACCTTACATACCACATGGAACAGTTTAGTCATAGCTGACTCTCCCAAAGATCTTAATAATTCTGCATCCAGAAATAACTTGATACTGGAAGGAGTAGTAGATGGGACAAATTACGGGGGTACACTAAGACTATAAAATATATAACAAATCGTGAGGCGCAGTGGGTTATTCAGAGATAAAAAGAGTTACAGAAGATAGAAAGACGCAGTGGACGACGTCAAAGCACGCTGGCGAAAAAAAAATCACAACACCAAAAAATAAGTCATGTAGATAACTAAATTTCTGGAATCCATTTAAGTGATTAACATTGCAAGACCACAGGTCAACGTAAATGCTGGATAAGCCATTGAAATGTGAAACGCTGGTGCATTAATAACCGGTGTAACCGTCAGAATGTTGAATGCAAGTATGCAAACTTGTTTCGACTGTGTTGTACGGGTGCCGAATGTTAGTTTCTGGGCTGAAGTTCCACGCCTGTGGCACTTGGTCGGTCAGCCAGGTGCGCTTAATGCTGTTTGTGGATGGCGCTGGAGTTGTCGTCCGAAGATGTCTCATATGTACTCAACTGAAGATAGACCTAGTGCTCAAACAAGCCAAGGCAAAATGTTGGTACTTTGTAGAGCATGTTGGGTTACAACAGCGGTATGTGCCGAGCGATGACCGTAATGCTGTTCAGGAATGGCAGCACAACAGGTCGAATCGCCAGATTGACAAACAAATTTACTGTCGGGGTGCGTGGGATAACCAAGAAAGTGCTCCTGCTGTCGTATGAAAGCGCACCCCAGGTCACAGCTCCAGGTGTAGGTCCAGTATGTCTAGCATGTAGAGAAGTTGGCTGCAGTCCCTCAACTGGATCAGCACACGGCCATCACTGGCACCGAGGCAGAGCCGGCTTTCATCACACAACACAACAGACCTCCAGCCAGTGAGCTGTAGTTTGACACCACTGCAGTCGCACTGGCTCGCAGCTGTCCTTAAAATGCAGTAGGGCGTCGATTATCCGAACGTCGGTCAACCGAACTACCGCTTAACCGAACTGTGTACTCGCTCGCACCTGTTACTCTCCCACCCTACCGTCCATCATCCCCCTCACTTCCTAACCAAGTTTCCCACAGTATTCGCCGCACTGGGCCACCGCTGGCGGAACATTGCTTCTAATGGGGCCTTCACAAGGCGCTGCTGACCGGCCAAGCCGCCAGTCGCTGTGTTTCAACAATCAGCACACCTCTGTCGGCTTGGCACTGGCAGTAGAAGTAGCGGCAGTATCAAAGCTGTTCACAGCAACAGCTGCGCCAGCTTAGAGTTGAGGCGTGCCTCTCCGCGCAGTTTGAAGGATTGGGCGCCCCCAAGAAGAGCTTCTCACGGTGCAAACGGTCACCTTCTGTTCTCTGTTACGACCACTTGTGTGCTGCTGCCTGAAGAAGTGAACTTGAAGATACAAAATGCTTAAACGTAAACGTGTTGTCCTTTCTACGAGGGACAAGTTGCCTTTGTATGTTACTTTGTAATACTAAAAGAGATGCCTGTTTTTATGAATAAATTTACTGTACAGTACTTCTTTTTGGCAAATAAACATGTACAGTTCGATTATCCGAACAAACCAGTTTTCCGAACACCCATGTCCCCAATTACTTCGGATAATCGACGCTCTACTGTAACCGATTTGTAACATTTCGTTGTGTCATTGTGATGCCAGCTGCTGCTGAAATTGCTACTGCAGATGCAGTAAGATGCGCCAGAGCTAAACTCCGAACACAATGGTCTTCCCTCTCTGTATTGCCACGTGGCCGTCTGCAGCCCGGTCTTCCTGCGACCGTACAGTCTCGTGATCATCGCTGCCAGCGGTCATTGGCCCCATTCCTGCCAAGTCTTTCTGCAATATTGCAAAGGAACATCCAGCTTTTCGTAGCCCTATTACTCGACCTCGTTCAAACTCAGTGAGGTGCTGATAATGGTGTCTTGAACGTCTTCTACATCCTCATCTACATCCATACTCCGCAAGCCACGTGTGTGGCGGAGGGTACCTTGAGTACCTCAATCGGTTCTCCCTTCTATATTAGTCTCGTATTGTTCGTGGAAAGAAGGATTGTCGGTATGCCTCTGTGTGGGCTCTAATCTCTCTGATTTTATCCTCATGGTCTCTTCGCAAGATATACGTAGGAGGGAGCAATATACTGCTTGACTCCTCGGTGAAGGTATGTTCTTGAAACTTCAACAAAAGCCCGTACCGAGCTACTGAGCGTCTCTCCTGCAGCGTCTTCCACTGGAGTTTATCATCTCCGTAACGCTTTCGCGATTACTAAATGATCCTGTAACGTAGCGCGCTGCTCTCCGTTGGATCTTCTCTATCTCATCTATCAACTCTATCTGGTACGGATCCCACACTGCTGAGCAGTATTCAAGCAGTGGACGAACAACTGTGCGACTGGCGCGAAATTTGAAAAGACATCATCTTCCAGATGTAGCCGGCCGAGATGACCGAGCGGTTCTAGGCGCTACAGTCTGGAACCGCGCGACCGCTACGGTCGCAGGTTCGAATCCTGCCTCGAGCATGGATGTGTGTGATGTCCTTAGGTTAGTTAGGTTTAAGTAGTTTTAAGTTCTAGGGGACTGATGACCTCAGAAGTTAAGTCCCATAGTGCTCAGAGCCATTTGAACCTTTTTTTTTTCCAGATGTACAAAGACACCTGTAAACTTTCGTTTGGTCGCACAACTCCTTCTTGGTAACGCGATTTTTTCCGTCAGTGTGTTTGAGAAAGTGATTTAGAAAAATATCTAATCTCATAACTATATTTATGTCTGTTCAGTGGACACGAGTGACAATAAACACAGTGGAGAACTAGCTGTGCATTCATTTGCCTTTCCAGTACGTCAGAGTGCGAGTGTCACGCTGACCCTATGTGGAGATAGTTTCAATGTGATTGGCGATTAATAGCTCGACAGAAGCAACAAAAGACGGCGCTGCCGAACTAGGGGAAACGTGGCCAGCGGCGTAGAGCGTGGAGGCCTCAGCTTATAGGTCGCTCTGCGACAAAAAACCTCACGGCCGCGGGAAACAACAGGCCGAAGGAGGTCGCCCTGCAACCACGCTGTCATACTATCATTCACAAAGCCATATTTGTCAGCTGTTCGTGAAGAACGGCCACGAAATCGCGCAGAGGGTCGTGTTCGCCGTCCGTGATGTGTTCTGCTTCAGCCAGCCGTCCCTTACCTTACGCTGGCGGTCCAAAAGCTAATTCTTTCGTTATCTGCCGCTGTCCGCAGAAATTCACATCATCAAACCACGAACCAGCTTCTAAGTTTCTGACCCAAGAGATGCGTCTTCTTCCCCAGGCGGGAATATTAAACAAATTCCACGGTAGACAAGAGTAATTCCCAAATCTCACCGAGAAGCATTTTCTTTCATAAAGCCAGTGAAAGAGGTACTAGTGCGGAATCAGTAAACTTCAGTTTCTCATGTCAAGAGAAATTGTTTCAAATGTGAGGGAACAAGACACGGCAAGGACACAAGATGCTAATGTGTCGTCAATGCATTGAATGCTCAACATGTATAAAGGCCTCACTGACCTGATGAATTTATTTAATATTTTTTCTACTCAACAAACCGAAAAACTTGATGAAAAATTTCGTGATTTTAAAAATGAAGAAAAGCAAACATTTTATGGTTTTAAGAATGACCTACCGCAGAGATTCGGAAATTTAGGTCAAAATATATGCACTAACCTTTCCACTGATTTAACATGCAAACTTGCAGATATGGGGAAGAAATTAAAGAAGGAATTATTCACTGATTGGCCTCAGGGTTTAGCCGAGCGGTCTAAGGCGCTGCAGTCATGGACTGTGCGGCTGGTCCCGGCGGAGGTTCGAGTCCTCCCTCGGGCATGTGTGTGTGTGTTTGTCCTTAGGGTAATATAGGTTAAGTAGTGTGTAAGCGTAGGGACTGATGACCTTAGCAGTTAAGTCCCATAAGATTTCACACACATTTGAACATTTTTTCCCTCAGGAGATCAACAGCCCAGATCAAAAGTGTCATCTACAGATGATGCCCAAGAGGAATTGGCAGGTAAACTAAAGATCGTAAGTGAGGTGCATACTCAGACGCAAGAGACCCAGTCGGGAATTTGCAGCAATTTAAAAACTATGACGGATATTGTTAATGGGTTACAATCTCTATGTAAAGATTTGGCGGAAGAAGTGCAGGAACTGTCGGTAAAATTGAGTAATTTAGATATAGACACTAACGTCATGAAGAAAGCACAAGAAAATGGCTCTGAGCACTGTGGGACTTAACATCTGAGGTCATCAGTCCCCTAGAACTTAGAACTACTTAAACCTAACTAACCTAAGGACATCACACACATCCATGCCCGAGGCAGGATTCGAACCTGCGACCGTAGCAGTCGCGCGGTTCCGGACTGAAACGCCTAGAATCGCTCGGCCACCGCGGCTGGCAAAGAACAAGAAAAAATTGAAAAAGAAATAAAGAAATTAAAGGACAAAACCGATGAGGGAATGCTAGATAGGGGTACGACCCTTGCGTAGAAGGCCGTGCCAGAGCATAAGACCTCTGCCGAAGCGGTTGAAGAGGTAGTAAACGGAAGGAAAAACGAATTGATTGCTGAGACTGAGTTCGGCTTAAAGGGAACGAAAGAGAAGTTGCAGAAAAGTCTAATTTACGTTGCGCGTGTCACAAGAGAGATGAAAATAACGTGACGTCAGGTGCAGTTGGGCAACATAGACAGCTGTAATACTTATCAGCCATTTGCTGCCGGCCCTTCAGACGGAGAAGAAAGGAATTACATAATGCACCAGGCCCTGCCAATGTCAACACCAGTTGTGCAAACGTCTCCAGAGTAGATCCAAACAATGCCACGGCAGCAACAGACAATACTGCATGTTTGCCTGTCTATTAAAGGACGAGGGTCTGCTCCGTCATGGGCAATTAAAGAGTGTTTCAACTGAGGGTAAGAAAACAACCCCCTTATATTTATCAGAGCTTTTCCCAGTGTGTTAATCAGTGGCGGATTTACATATAGGCCCATTAGGCACGGGCCTAGGGACGGCACCTTCAGGAGGGCGGCATTTTTTGCTTTGTACTCATTTTAACCTTTTACGCTTTAAAATAACTGCGCTTACAAACGACAAAATTTTTTAATATTGTTAAAGAACTTGCTAGTTTAAATAAGCCTTATGATTAAAATTCGACAATACAAGCTTGGAAATATACGTCGTTTACTTGGTGACTATATGTTGATACTTGGACTGTTTTACATTTTTAAACACATGTTTATACGAAAAGAACAATTTAAAAATTTTATTTATTTGTTTACTTAAGTGCTTTTTTTTGGCGAAAAAAGAAGGAACCAACTTTCGTTTGTCCCATTTATTGTGCTGCAGCCTGCACGATATCAAAGTTCCGACTCTGTGCAATCGAATAGTAGATGGCATTGCAAATTATGTATTTTAAACTACTTAACTAAACTTTTTCCTTCGAGGAAAGATTATTTTTATGATGGAACAAAAGGTGTATTTGCGTGCAGACTTAACTGCAGTGTTCACACAAAAGATAACACAGTACATCAACTGCCAACAAGACTACTTAAACTTTCTAGTCTGTCTTCTCTGCCCACATAAACCACTAAATGTTATAAAAATAAGTCGTTCCAGCACACCTCAGAGCAAGAAATTGCAATAATTATTTGCTTTTTAAATTAGAAAGACAGTGTCAAGAATATTCAGATCATATCAGCGCGCCGGCTAAGCGAGAAACAGAAGCCAAAATAGGGACTGTCCCGTTTTCTTTACGAGACGAATTCCAGCCGGCATGTGTGCTTCTACTGTTCACTGACAACAGAGAAACAGCCGACAATGATATTAAATTATTCTGCATTGTCTTTTTTTTTTTCACAGCACACTCGAGCACAGTTACGTCAAGTAAACCGAGCCGGTGAGCTCATCGCTCCGTGTCTAAAGGAAAAATCTTTGTGCTCGTGTGCCGTGTTTAACGTAAAAAGCTTTGTGCCCATGTGCGGTGTAGTACGATTGGAATTGGATACAGTCTTTCTTTCTTTCCTTATACAATTTTTTTTCTTTTGTTTTGACTGTTGGTTGACAATTTTGTAAGGGCCTTAACATGAATAACAGTGAAAACAGGAAACGTGCAAAAGTAACTGGGGCGGCATTTCGGAAATTATTGAAGGAAAGGCGAGAACGAGAAGCCAGTGTTCTAAAAACGCTTGGTAGAGTAGGTAAATTTTTCGCAAGAAATGTTGCTCGTTCGACTAAAAGTAGTACGGATGATACTTCTGGCACTGCAGCTGTTGTAAAAGAATTAAATACAGACAAAACAAAAGTTGAAAATGAATAGAAGCAAATTGTTCATGATTTCGAATTTCACGAATAAATAAGTGTCGAGTCAAGACATTACAAAAAGAAATAACCTCGTTAGTGGTGATCCTGCAGAATGGTGAGTCAATGAATCAACAATCGACATTCTCTTACAAATGGTTCAAATGGCTCTGAGCACTTCTGAGGTCATCAGTCCTCTAGAACTTAGAACTAGGCCTACTTGAACCTAACCAACCTAAGGACGTCACACACATCCATGCCCGAGGCAGGATTCGAACCTGCGACCGTAGCGGTCGCGCAGTTCCAGACTGTAGCGCCGAGAACAGCTCGTCCCCCCGAAGAACATCTACAAATCGTCGAAGAGAACACATGGAGGCAATGCAGCGGTATCCTGCAAGAACTCCGACTAACCAGGGGAAGAGGGTGCACCCTGAAGAAGCTCTGTTCCAGACTGTAGCGCCTAGAACAGCTCGTCCCCCCGAAGAACATCTACAAATCGTCGAAGAGAAGACATGGAGGCAATGCAGCGGTATCCTGCAAGAACTCCGACTAACCAGGGGAAGAGGGTGCACCCTGAAGAAGATGCTCTAGCGGCTCGTCCCCCCGGCCGGCACATTCTCTTACAACGTATTAAAATTGAACAGTGATTTTTATAATTCAAGATGATCAATAGGCGATAAAACCAGATATTTGAACAAAAATATATTTTAACGTAAACTTTTAAATGTTGAATCAACTTTGCGTGATTTTCTTGTATACTCCTGTAGCACCGGTGGTGTGTTTTGTGCACCATGTAAATTGCTCGGAAGTAAGCCCGCGATGGCTACTAATGATATTGCAGATTGGAAAAATATTTGTAATATTTTATTTCAGCTTGAGAATTCACTTGCACACAAAAATTCTGAGTTATCACTCTTAACAAGAAAACAGTCACTTGGAACAATAGATAATCATCTCCAGTCATGTGTTGAGACATAAAAAATGTAATGGCGCAGTGTGTTGAAAAGGGTGTTTGCAGTAGTGAAGAAGCTAACAAGTCGTGGCGGCCTAACCTACGTGGACAAAGATTCCATTCATTACGTAATGCTCAACTTATGATACCTCTTTATTTTATAGCCGAGTTAGATCCTTTCCTCGCAGAGCACATTGAACGATATGGAAATCCAGGGCAGGGACATACAAGTTATCTCTCTTCAACAATGTGTGATGAAATAATAGAGCTTCTTTCTGAACGAATAAAAAGGATTATCATAAGTGAAATAAAACAGACCAAATATTTCTCTATTCTACTGTGGACATTTCATATATTGATCAATTATCATTCATCTTATGATATGTGAACTAGAATGGTGAACCTGTTGAACGTTCCCTTCTGTTTTTACCAAACCCAGGACACAAGTCCGAAAACTTAGATGAGGCCGTACTAAAAGTTCTGTCTACAAACTTCATTGATATTACTGACTGTAGAGGCCAGTCATACGACAACGCAAGCAATATGTGAGGAATCTACACTGGTTTGCAGGCATGCATACCATCTTGACTGAATTACGGTTGGCTAAGTATCAAATTGTTTTTCAAAAAACACTTGATACTTAGCTAACTGTAATTCAGTAAAGATGGTGTACTCAGTGATAAAACAAGGCAGTAGGCTTTTATCAGAAATATTGACCCTTAGACAATGTGTCTAATAGTGTATTTTAAATATAACAGCATGCCATCTTAGGCACTGTATAACATTAAAACACTTGATAATAGCATTGTAAAGCCCAAAACATGATCGTGTAAATGTAACACTGCAAATAAAAAACATTTCAATGGCCATACTAACTTTAAATAATTATGATTTTTTCTATGCTTCTACAAAGCACTGGGATAAACTTCTTTCTTTCACGAAATCAAGAAGCAAAATGGTAAAAAGTTTATCAAAACACATCGGTCAGCTAGAGAGGAAGCGTGTGTAAGTCTGTATGAAAACTTCACACATATTGTCAATAATACGTTTGAAAAACCACTGAATCGCTGGGACCACAATTAACGATGACAGGTATTGTGAGACTCTGAAAAAACTCAAACGGGCAGTTCAGAACCAGAGAAGAGGAATGTTGAGCAAGGCCGTACACATTCTCCATGACAACGCTCGCCCACACATTGCTCGGCAAACCGTTGCTCTCCTGCGACAGTTTCAGTGGAACATAATCACCCACCCACCCTATAGTCCTGATTTGGCGCCCAGTGACTATCACCTGTTCCCTAGGTTAAAAGAACATTTGGCCGGAAAGCGATTCAGCTCCAACGCTGGGGTGAAAGAAGAGGTTCATAACTTTCTGAGCAGCATGGCGGCGAGCTGGTATGACATGGTCATACAAAAACTGCCACAAAGTCTACAAAAATGCATCGATATAAATGGTGATTATGTCGAAAAAAAGCTAAATGTTCAAGCTGCAAGCTGATGTAAACCATTGTAGAAATAAACAGGTCTATGTACTTATAAAAAATAGGAGATCTTACTTTTGGGATTACCTTCGTATTTAAGCTGGACATTTGGCAATGGTTTGGTGAGATTATCTGCAGCTTGCTGATTGCCTGGTACATGCTCAATGTCTAGCTGGCCTTCTTGAATCTTCTCAGGGATGTAGTGCATGCGAACATCAATATGCTTAGACCTTTTGTGAAATTCAGGATTTTTGGCCAGTTTAATAGCACTTGCATTGTCAACAAGAAGAACAGGAACACTCTCCAGTGGTGAAATTTCTTCATAGAGCTTAGAGCCATATTCCTTCTCTTGCCCCTTCACTGGCAGCCACATACTCTGACTGTTGTTGACAGTGATATGCAATGTTGCCACCTACTAGCCCAGGTAACTGCTCCTCCACAAAATCTTGCAGCCACTCCACTGACTATATCTCCGGTCTTCTGTTTGCATGGCTAGCATCATATTTTATACCCAATGACACTGAACCTTTTCTGTACTTTAGGATTCATTCTACCACAGACCTGTGATTCTCTCAAGGATTCTGTAAAAATTTTGACACATAGCTCACTGCAAATGCTATATCAGGCCTTGTACCAACGGCTAAATACATAAGCCAGCCAACTGCTTCTCGAAATGGAGCTCTCATTTGGCTGCAGATACTGCTCGATTGGAGTTGACACAGGATTTTCCTCTGTCATGTTAAACCATCAAAGAATATCTTTAGCATAACTTTCTTGATTAATCTCTATTGATCCATTATCATGACATTCAATATTAATATTTAATAAATATCCTACTGGCTCAACAGTAATTTTAAACTAATCTTGAATTTCCTTTAGGAAAACTTCAATATCCTTCCTCTTACTTGCATATATTAATCCATCATCAACATACAGAACTACCATCAACTTGTCATTATAGTTTTCTCAATAGAACAAACACGAATCTGCCTTAATTTCCACAAGCCCAATATTTATTAGGAAGTCCTTGAACCATTGGTCTAGCACCAAGGTGATTGTTTTAGTCCATATAAACTTTTATGAAGTTTGCATACCCAATCAGTTCCATCACTAAATCCCTCAGGCTGCTCCATATATATCTCTTCTTTTAAGAAGTCATTCAAAAAAGCAGATTTTACATAGAATTGTGCCAACTGAAGTTGCTCACGAGCAGAAACACTCCAAATTGCTCTAATTGTATCGTATCTAGCAACAAGACTGAACGTTTCAGTATAGTCAATACCTTTTTGTTGACAAAATCCATGAACCACTAGTCTTGCTTTATAGCAATCAATTTTACCATCAGCCTTACACTTAATTCTATAAACCTCACAGTTTGTAATAGGCTTACAGTCTGGTGGCAGAGGTTCCAAAGTCCACATGGCGTTTTCTTTCAGTGAAGTCATTTCTTCCTCCATTGCTCTTCTCCAGTGTTCATGGTCTACAGAATTAATATACTCTGTATAATTCTTTGGCTCATTTATTTCAGCCAGCATAATTTAAATAATGCACTCTGGTTTCTTCAGTTGTTGCCTATTTCTCAATTCTCTTTCTTGAATTGTGTACTGGACCCATAACCTATTGCAGAAACTTCAAGAAAGAACTCAAGGGCACAACATAAAGCATACGCACGGCGTAATTGCTATAACAAGACACATGTATTTTATTTTATGACACCAACCAAAGACATATATTAAAAACAAAGATTCCATGACTTACCAAACGGGAAAGCGCTGGTAGATAGACACAATAAAAAAACACACAAACACACACACAAAATTTCAAGCTTTCGCAACCAACGGTTGCTTCGTCAGGAAAGAGGGAAGGAGAGGGAAAGACGAAAGGATGTGGGTTTTAAGGGAGAGGGTAAGCAGTCATTCCAATCCCGGGAGTGGAAAGACTTACCTTAGGGGGAAAAAAAGGACAGGTATACACTCGCGCACACACACACATATCCATCCCCACATATACAGACACAAGCAGAGATATAGTACACAGCAGAGAGATTAATATAAACATTTCATTTCAACAACACTCGCTAAAGATTCATGTATTAATACTGAATGCGTTTTTTTTTTATCTGCTACACATTCAAGTTATTAGATACTAAAATGACATTTTAATTTGGAATGTATATCTGTAGAAGTACATATTAATTTCTAATGTATGACATGTTCGCTTCAATTTTTAGATCGTAACACAACTTTATTTTCATTTTCAACTGTTTTGTGTAAAAGAGCATATTAAAAGTGAATGTTTCTTTACAATTAATGAACAGAGGTTATCCATAAATTTAATTACAACCAGCACAACAGATAATACAATCAAAGCGAGTACTGATATAAGAGAACAGTTCTCATTCGGGACATGTCCAATTCCTTGGGCAAAAGGAGAAGCTGTGAGGAAAGAAATTGAAACTAGGGTAAACTAGAAGATCATACAACCCTCCTACTCCCCATATTGTAGCCCTACTTTAGCTATCAGCAAGCCCGATGGTAATGTCAGGCTTGTGCTTGACACCCAGAGTGTCAACAAGATCATTGTTCCTGTCAGTACACGCCTTGACAACCTTTACGAACAGTTGCTGAAATTTCACAATGTTAAATAGCTCACTATAATTCATTTAAAGGCGTCATCTTGGTAAATAGCATTACATGAAGATAGTAGTAATTACGCAGCCCTTGTGTTTGGGGGCACAACATATGAATTTTGTGTTTTACCATTTGGTTTGAATGGGAATGCAGGTGTTTTCATTTCTGTACAGGACAAAGTTTTGGGACCAGAACTCCCCAGTAGAGTCACTATGTTGATAACCTGTTAATAGCTATTCCCACATGGGAAGAACATGTGATGCTTATGGCACAGGCACTACACCAATTTATAGAATATGGGGCCACAGTTAATGTAACGAAGTCAGATCTGGAAAAGAAAAGGTCAAATTCCTGGGTCATATTATCTCGCCACAGGGTGTACTACAAGATACAGGAAAACTTGATGTGATCAAACAGTTCTTACCACCACAGAACAAAAAACAACTCAAGACATATTTGTGTTTGGTTTCTTTTCCAGGAAATTCATTCCAGATCAATTATAGAATAGTGACTCATTGCTGAATCTTCGAGGAAAAACAATCTACTGATATGTACTGATTAATGTCAAGCAAACTTCAACAAAATAAAGGAAGCTCTATGATGTTAAAATATGCTACACCACCCTACCTTGTCACAGGATCTTTGCTTGAGTACAGATGCATCCTCATAGGGACAAGGAGCATGTTTATTTCAGATCACTAAAGATGATGCGGAACCAACACTCAAGATAATCAGTTTTGCTAGTTGAACATTTTGTAAGCCTAAGTGGTCATATTCTGTGGCAGAGCTCAAGGCTCTTGGGGTTATATGGGCATTTAAGAAACTTGGGTACTACTTATGGGGCAAGCATGCCAACTTCTACTGTGACCATAAAGCACTTTCTTTTCTGTTGACATGCAAATTATTACATCAAGGGTTAGCCGGGTGATGCAGTTTTGAAATCATATACATCAAGGTAAACAAAACATAATCACAAACACCTTGTCAAGGTTACCTCAAGGGCTCAAATTCTTAGAATTTACAGAACAGAATCCTGAAATTAGGGTTCTACTGATGCAGGACAAGACATAACAACCATTTGTGTAGAGATGTGTAAGAATTGGGAGCAATTGCAAGAGGGAGGCCAGCAATAGAGAAAAGTAAGGTCGAAACTCTCTGAAAATAACAATGAGAATTTGAAGAATTCTGTGGTGTCACCGCCAGACACCACACTTGCTAGGTGGTAGATTAAATCGGCCGCGGTCCATTTAGTACATGTCGGACCCGCGTGTCACCACTGTGTGATCGCAGACCTAGCGCCACCACAAGGCAGGTCTCGTGATACGAACAAGCACTCGTCCCCAGTTGTACGGACGACCTAGCTAGCGACTAGATGTACGAAGCCTTTCTCTCTCATTAGCCGAGAGACAGAATAGCCTTCAGCTAAGTTAATGGCTACGAACTAGCAAGGCGCCATTAGCCTTACAGTGATTGTAATTAAAGTCTCCTGTGTATCGTCAAGAGCGATGTACCACAATGATTGATTAAAGATAAGTATTAATCCAGCTACGTACTTTTCTTCATAGCATTAATTACATAGCCTGTTCCAGTACTTCACGCCCGTCTGCGTTAGTCTAGCGTGCATTTTCAGCCATCTCGAAATACAAGGTGTCGGCCCAGCTGCCGACACATCAAATTCTGTACTGCATACAAGGCAGCCCTGTTTCATCGACGTGCACCGAGCCAAGAACAGTGGTGTGTGTGTGTGTGTGTGTGTGTGTGTGGTTTTTTTTTATATATATATATATATATATATATATATATATATATATATATATATATATATATATATATATATATATATATATATATATATATATATATATACTGGGAATTTACGTAGATGATTTCATTTTGTACACTCCCAATGTATGGGGTCACCACAGGATTTGCAAATGCACCAACACTGATGAATATGTACTGCTATTTTTTCAACTTGTGGAGAAGAGTTCTCCAAGTAATTTGGAAGTGCATTACTTGCCAAATGATGGAGGAGTCAAAAAAGCCCAAGTTGATTGAACTACATCCTATACTGCCCACAAAACCTTTAGAATTAGTGTCCTATCTGCAAAGGAAGGAAGGTGTCAAATATGTTATTACTTTGTATAATGTTTTCACAAAATATGTTAAGTTGTATGCAGTGCAATTTGTGACTGCTAGTTTTATTATTAGTAGGATTACAGAAGATTATCTCTGGAGAGTGGAAAAGCCACAGATGATGTTAACGGACAGTGCACCATTCTACATAGGCAATAGAGGGAGGGAATTTACTGACATGAACAAAATAAAACATATATTAGTATCCAGATTTCACTCTGAGACAAGTCCAAAAGAAATTATGTACAAAGAATTTAACAGGTTTATATGTACCTATACACCCCACAGAAGCACATAAAATGGGCCGAGTTTGTTTTTCCATTTCAGCAATTCATTAACAACTTACCAAACACTTCGACCAGTTTCACACCTACTGAATTGATGTTTAAAAGGAGAAAAGTCAATGAGTGGAAAAAGCTATTGCCCAAGATACCCAAGTGACAGATGCCACTCGGGAGGTGGGAGGGGGTTGGAGGCTTTGATTAACCTGGAGGGAAAACGTTGAAGAGAGGAAAGAATCGTATGACAAAAGTTTAGGATGTGCTGCACAATTTCAAGTAGGACAAGAGGTATTACCATGAATTCACTCAAAATCTATGAAATATGGGATGCTCAGTCGTAAATGCCAGCTTTTGTACACTGGACCATTTGTGGTTATGGAAATCCCACATTCAGGGGCATATGGATTAGCTTATCCTTAATAGTGGAAAGGACAAGGGACGTTACCTTCACAAGGATCCACGAGAATTTGCATACTGAAAGAATTGGACGAACATAAAATCTCACAAAGTATTGTACACAAGCAAATGAAATATTTCAATATAATATGTATATAACAATTGTTCACTTATTTTTAAGAGGAAAATTTCATTTTATTTGTTTATATGTTTTTAAATAAAAGAAAGGTAAGTTAAAAGACGATGTGAAGCCTGAAAATCAAACACGATTGCAGTGGTGCCGATTCATTCTACAGTGCATACTTTTCCCAAATACAATGTGACAATCCACTTGCAATGTAAACACATGAAGTAACATTACGAGAAGGAGATGATGCGTAGGCGTAGTAGGAGCTAACACAGAGGTAAGCAACATCAGAGGATGCGCAGAAATAGTTCAACATCAGAAGATGCGCAGAAATAGTTCAGTCCAACATGACGCTTAGCGCACCAGATGCAACGCAAACTTGGCATCTAGCCGCCAAATAATCTTTATGCTGGAGATTTTAATACAAGTTAATTATCACTAAAATGAAGGAGTCTATACTATAAGGATAAAACTAATAAAATGAGGTGGTTTAAAATAAAAGAAAATTTACATAAGAAGAAAGAATAACTACCTACAGAAACCTATCCACACACTACACTACTACATACAATATTAACAAACTTACACTGTAGTTATAGGCAAAATGAATAAAATGCTATAAGAAAAGTATCTATATACAACAAAAGAAAGAAGAAAGAATAACTGCAAGACTACAGGTACATTCTGAACAAACTATGAAAAATATTGCATAATTGTAGCACGAATATGGAAGGACTCAAAAATAATGTGCTTTGAATATTTGCACTCTTATAAAAGATGGTCTGACTTTGAAAATTAAAGAAGTTGATGAATTTACATTCAATGCTCTTAAACTAAATGTGTGTGTGAGGAGAAAAATGATACATAGTTAGTCAAAGACTAGCTAGATTCTTAGTTTACAAGTTATTATTGAGAACTTAGGTAGCTGTTACAAAAGAAAACAGGCCGCACTGCAAAAATATATTTGTACATCAAAAAAGGTTTGCATCACCCTGTTTCCCAGAGCTCCTGAAGATAAAAATTGACTGTGGGTATTGTATCACAGACACAGTCCCTTTGACTGTTCAGAGATGTCACTAAACCCGCCAAAAGATGTAAACAACCATACATGAGCAGTGCCTATTAGACTGAAAGTGTCCAACAGCCAATCAGTTCCAGTCATTCCACCAGGAAGGAGGTACACAGCATATTATCTGTAGTTCAACCACGCCTAGATGTTCAATACCGTGGTTCAATCGTATCAGCATTGTTACTTTGCCCCAGGAAGGGCTCCCAATAAGGGAAGTGTCGAGGCATCTCAGAGTGAACCAAAGCAATGTTGTTCAGACATGGAGGAGATACAGAAAGACAGGAACTGTTCATGACATGCCTCACCAAGGCCGCCCAAGGGCTACTATTGCAGAGGATGACCGCTACCTGCGGATTACGGCTCTGAGGAACCCTGACAGCAACACCACCATGTTGAATAACGCTTTTCATGCAGCCAAAGGAATGTCGTGTTACGATTAGAATTGTGCGCAATAGGCTGCATGATGCGCAACTTCACTCCCAACGTACATGGTGAGGTACAGCTTTGCAACCACGACACCCTGCAGCACAGTACACATGGGCCCAACAACATGCCGAGTGAACTGCTCAGAATTGGTATCATGTTCTCTTCACTGATTAGTGTCGCATATGCCATCAACCAGACAATCATCGGAGACATGTGGAGGCAACCCGGTCAGGCTGAACACCGTAGACACACTGTCCAATGAGTGCAGAAAGGTGGAGGTTCCCTGCTGTTTTGTAGTGGCATTATGTGGGGCAACGTAGGCCGCTGGTGGTCATGGAAGGCGCTGTAATGGCTGTACGATACGTGAATGCCACCCTCCGACCGATAGTGAAACCATATCGGCAGCATATTGGCAAGTCATTTGTCTTCATGGATGACAATTCACACCCCCATTGTGCACATCTTGTGAATGACTTCCTTCAGGATAACGACATCACTTGACTCGAGTAGCCAGCATGTTCTCCAGACATGAACCCTATCGAACATGCCTGGGATAGATTGAAAAGGCCTGTTTATGGACTATGTAACCCACCAACCACTCTGAGGGATCTATGCCAAATCGCCATTGAGGAGTCGGACAATCTGGACTAACAGTGCCTTGATGAACTTGTGGATAGCATGCCACAACAAATACATGCATGTATCAATGCAAGAGGATGTGATACTGGGGATTAGAGGTATCAGTGTGTACAGCAATCTGGACCACCACCTCTGAAGGTCTCGGTGTATGGTGGCACAACATGCGATGTGTGGTTTTCATGAGCAATAAAAAGGGCGGAAATGATGTTTATGTTGATCTCTATTCCAATTTTTTTTTTTTACAGGTTCCGGAACTCTCGGAACCAAGGTGATGCAAAACATTTTTGGTGTGTGTGTGTGTGTGTGTGTGTGTGTGTGTGTGTGTGTGTGTGTGTGTGAAGAGATTACAGTATTCAGAATGTTGTTCAGTGAAGCTACTGACTGAGTGCCAAATATGAGTATTCATGATGCATTTAGATGAGCTCCTGATTTATCTGAATGTTGTTCTACAATATTTTCTCACCACAACCTTCATAGTGGCATCTTTAAATATACTATATACGCAAGAGTGGTATCCTGAAGATATTGATATAAGTTATGTACACTGAATTACAGTCACTACAGGTACTCTCACACAAGTAATACTGATAACTTATATGACATTGTAGTGTCAGAAATCTGCTAGTAGTTCAGCACAAGTTAAGTAACTAGTTTCACAAAGATAAAAAGAAGGGTGCACACAGAATTTACTCAAGTATTCTATGGTTTGTAGGTGATGGATTTAAGCATCAGACAAAGAAAAATGCTTCTTGCCACTCCCTGTCATCATTCCTTGTGGATCAGTAAATACTTTCCTAGTAGACCGACAGAGGTGGGGCTAAGCATAGCTATGCCTGCTTGTGTTGGTTAATGTGTAATGAAGATTTCTTTTCTTTTCTTAGCAATCTGGATTTACAGGCGCATGAGTCAGATGAAATGTGAGGACAGTGGTTTATGCACATCATACTGTCTATATGTATATTGTCCTATCAACCTGTAAACTGAAAAACAATTTTAATCATTATTCTAAGTATGGTAATACTATTCCTTGAACTCAAAGATTGAGAGAGTTAGCTGCTTATGACAATTCTAAGAGAGACAAACAGCATTTTAATGGACAAAGAAAATGTGACTTATTGTGTATTTAAAATGTCATAACATGTCATGTGTGTCCTAAGAGCAAAATTAAAATCTTAATGTTGTTTTCTGCACAAGTTATAAATGTTATAGTGAATCTAGATGTGAATGTGTGTAAATTGTACTCTGTATGTACCCGACATGTAGCAACATGCACATATAGGCTTGTAAATGTCTAGGTTGAACCATATGATATTGAACAGTAACGCTGTAGAGGAACTATTCAATTATAAAACACTTGGCGTATGCTGTAAAAAGGTTACATTTACGTGTGTTGTTGTGAGTGAAGGTTTGGGTGCTTACAATGAGAGAAACATTTTTGGTTTGTTTGTAGTGGCAAGAGACGGTAGACTTTGCTACAAGGGACCATATAAGGCGATAATGTTTATGGACTTACCTGAAATTTGGTGATATCTTGATGTGATGCTTAACGTACAGGCCAGCCTTGGACACTGAAATAAGCAACACATGATGTGGTTCCAGTACCACAGATCAGAAATGACTGGCCTTTCCATTGCAGCATTGGAAACTATCAGTCACATACTCATCTATACACACCATCCTACGGAGCAGTTCTAAGAACATTTTGAAGACATGAAATTCATTGTTAACGAAAACCTGTGAAAACCAACTGTACCGCCTAGCCGTGTTGCACCAATGGATGTACGAGATGTGTGTCTAATGAACATTGCTTAACGTGTGCGAGCGTATCCCTGGAAAAGGCATGTGGTGGTTACTCCGCAATAATGGAGCTGCGAACTCCAACTTTAAACATGCTCTTTGTCGTGGCATTTGTTTGGAAAATTAACTTTCAGAATATGTAAATGAAACTGTAAAATAAGAGGGCTGGCATGTCTAGTGTATGTATTAAAATAAGTTTGGCCATCAATAAAGGTATTTTAAACCCTGGTCAGGCCAAAGATAAATATAAGTTATGACTGAAAATAAATTTTAATATATTATGGCTGTATGTAGAAAGAATACCGCTACTGCATACTGTTGTCCAGTAATGGTGGATCACACCAGTGTACAGTAGGGGGCACCTGTATTGGGACTTAATGCTGGTTTACCTATATGGGTATAGGTTTTATTTTTCTCTGTATTTTTATCCATTAATTCGCCTAAGCAGTTTACAGCAAAGATTAAAATGCACTATGCCCACAGCAATAGCGAGAAACAGTGAGGAACATTAATTTACTTATGTTTTGTAAAAACTCCTATCCGATGTTTCATCCATCTTGTAGTGTTTGTCCTTTTCCATCCATGATAGAGTATGTGAATTTCTGTTTAGTTCACTAATAATGTGGAATAGTAATAAGCCAATGTCACTTACTAGTTCTTTATTTCACCTGATATATCTATGTAACTGGTACCTGTAATACTTTTGGAGAAGCAAGAAATTTGAGCAGAGCAAGCTGGATACCATAACATTGTCTTCAAAAAAGAAGAAGAGGAGGAGGAGGTAAATAACATCAAGGCTGCAAGAGATATCATCTAATAGTGTAACATATGTTACAGAGCGAGGGTTCCTGTGTGTAAATTATCCGAGACACATGCTTACAAGCAATCTCACTATTGCCGTGTCTCTTGTGCGGCACCTGCAAATTTACATCATAATTATTATTCTTAAAATTATTAATTAATCAGTATGACTGGCAATTTGAATACCACTGAAATTGATCCTAATTTCTTGGAAAGAGTGATATGTGACGAATCTTGGTTTTTCACTTATGATCCAGAAACTAAGTGCCAATCCAAGCACTGGAAAGGGCACAACTTCACCGAAAGAAAATAAAGCTCAACTGAGCAAATCAAGGTTCAAAGTGATGATGACTGGTTTTTTTTTTCAATATTCATGGAATTATGTATCTTCACTAGGCTCCTGAAGGTTAAACTATAAGTCAACTTTACTACCTTGAGGCTCATGCTCAACTCTGCGAGGAAATCAGAAAGAAAGGCCTGAATTGTGGAAGAATAAATCTTGTGTCCTGCAGCAAGGCACTGACCAATACCACATTATCTGTTAAGAGGTTTCTAATGTAATACATCTCAATGTTAGACCACCCACACTGAATGCCCAACCTAGCACCATGTGTCTTTTATCTATTCTCCAAGGTCAAGTCTGCATAAAAAGGAACAAGATTTACCGCTGTTGCAGTGGGGCAAGAAAAAGCGACACAAAGCATCTACTATGTACAACACCTGAGTTGTTACAGGGAAAGACAGCGACAGAGAGAGAGAATCAAACTATATTACTACCTTACATGATCACTTACACTAAATGATTTTTTGTGGGAACTGTAGGTTTGGAGATTGTCATATGGTCACAAATGTAAACACTTGTGAGACATGTTGCAATGTTTCTTCCATGGCTTTTTACTGAAGTATTGCTGTCCACGTGCACAATCATCGTATAAGTTTTTGATACACTTCCCCAAATATCTTTCTAGTTGCCTCACATGCTTAGCTTACATGAATATGAAACACAGCCACAAGCGCATTGCTACCAAATTTCTTGCACTTCAGTAACTTGTATGTACAAGCAGTGTTGCCAAGTCAAACATATTGTATTCATGATTTTAGGTGCTTCTGTTACTATTATAATCATCAGTTTCACCAGTACATTACAGTGATATATGTAAGTGAAATTTTTAGAAGCAATTAGGAGCACAGAACACAACATACAGCTTCTATAAATAATTCATTTGTTTTAAAAGTTCTGCTTAGTCTGCACAGTATAGAAAAGGAAACCAAACTTGAAAATCAGCTTTCAATGTGTATATCCGTTTCATTGAACTCATTTAAAGATTAGCCTGCTTAAGGTTACTACTACCACCACCACCACCCAAATGTAACACTTTTTATTCATTATAATACACGAGTATGACAATCAATTTACACACTCCCTTAACTATTTCAATTTCTTTTTTATAATACCTTATCTGTGGTTATTTTAAAGGAAGTCTCAATGGTGCTGTGCACAATCTGAAGCTCCTTAATCAGCCACTTACAAACAGTCCATTTATCTGGTGGTTGCTGTCAGAACAATCAATTTTATTTCTTCCCTGTTGTGTTCTTTCTGACAACCTCCTTTTTGTTGTTCTACATTCTTTTACAAGACATTTTGTCTCTGTATGAGAAAGAGTTGGAATGTACGGTCCAAGATGCAACTGGTATTGATATTAAGTGGCCTTATACATTTAGAAATTTTACTATGTGCAGCTCAAATTATTCTTCTGCAATGGCAGTTTGTAGCCAAACAGTTTTAACAATTACTTATAATATTGGTTAATTAAATCTATCAGATAGTGGGAAGAAATTATGCTCCACTCCCCAATAAGCAACCATGAAATGTCAATGCAGTTACTAAAAAAGGCACTTATTATTTTTAAATATAATTTGTTTAATAGAAATTCTTTGGTTGCTAATATTTCAAGATATTTCTTCATTACACTTCTGGTAATAGTTAAGAGATTTTTAATTAACATACTTTAAAATAACATTAAGTACATTTTACATGTATTCTGAGGAATGACAAGCCACTGCATTAAAATCAGCAATCCTCCTCATTCCATACAGCTGTGAATAATGATGACATAATGCTTTAAAATCATTACACAATTTAATAACAGGACATACAAAAATGCCACCTTTCTGCTATTATAATGGTATTTCAATAATGTAGCAGTGAAAACTGACTCTTCACTGTCATGGAATTTTAGACTCTCTTAAGCATATTTATGCAACGACTCCAAAATGTCTAAACAACAAGTGGCCCACAAAAATATAAAGGTATGCTTTACTTTGTAACTCGAGCTATAAAAATATGTCACATTTTATTACACAAATGAGAATTCATCTCACAGTACACTTACTTCTTAAAGAAATTAGTATGTAGATACACTGCACTACAAGGCAACTTGCAATTCACAAGTGTGGATATTGTAACATACATAAAAAATCATCTACGAAAATTAATAACACTTTCTTTAACGTCAATATTGCTCTTCTGTTACATATGTAAAAGATCCACATAACTAGAATGCTTTCCCAGAAACAACAATGATTCTCAACCAAAATATGCTCCACAATTTGAACATCGTCTGTTCTTCAAAGCCAAACAGCAAAGTATGCCTAGTGGAAAGAAGAAAATGGCACAGAATATTCCGAGGCATGTGTAGTCATCTTCAAGTACACCAATCTGAAAGATAAAACAGAAAAGTATTTAGACAGACTCCTCAAATTATAATGTAACATTACGGCACGAACAAAGATCTCCATCATACATTATAAAACACTGGTTGAATTTTTTGTCCCCTACAATAAGAGCTCGAGCACATATTCCTCATTTCTGGTTATCATGATAATTAGTCAAAACTCTGATGAAAGATATGATTCAGTTGTTCTAATTCAGAATGATAACATAGTGAGATGAAGGGTGTGCTACTCTGCAGCTAGCTCCTGTGGGTGGTCAGAGATTTAGGGTGTTTGTGGAAATGGTACAGGAAAACTGTCTGGCCTAGATTTTGAGGTAACGTCTGTGTGTGAAGGCATCTTTGGTATAATGGACAAGGGATTTTTCGTCACTGCATATGCATTGCCCATGATTACCCAGATTGTTTGGAAGACTTTAGTGAGGAAGTAATGACAATCATAAAATGAAGAAATTGTTGTTGATCAGTGAGGTTGATTTGGATTAAGGTTTTGACAGAGTCCCTGGAGAGGTGTAATGCTGGCCTGAGAATAACCACATGAAGCAGGTGGGAGAGAAGGTGTTGAGGTTGTGGAGGAATGAGCATAGATTGTCTTCGCACTGTGTCCAGATCATGAAAATAATTGTCACTGAACCTGAACCAGATGAAGGGTTTGGGATCTTGGGTGGCTAGGTATATTTCCTCTGGTGGTCCATACGCAGGTTGGTATAAGAGGATGCTATGTGGGAGCGCATAGCCACGGCAGAAATTGTTTGTATATCTTATCCTCAAAGGAGAAATATATGACGACATAGTTAATTAGGTGTGTAAGGTAGGTGGAGGTGGATTTGGAGTCTGAAGAACTTTGGGGAGGTAGTGTTCAATAAATGTAAGGGCATGGGTGTGGGGGATATTGGTGTATAAGAAGGGGGCATTAAAAGTGGTAAATGGGGATTCAAGTGGTAATGGGTGGGGATGGTTGGGAGTTGGAAGGAAGAGGTTTGTATGTTTGATATAGTAAGCTAGGCTGTGGGTAACTGGTCAGAGAGATTTCCTTTAGTGAGAACACAGCAATTAGATATAATGGGTCATCAGGATTGTTAGGTTTATGGAATTTGGGAACCATGTGAAAGGTAAGTGTGCAAAGGCAATTGGGTGAAGAGGGTGATTAGCTCTGGGGAGAGATTTTGGGAAGGGCTTAATCAATCAATCACTCACTCTCTCTCTCTCTCTCTCTCTCTCTCTCTCTCTCTCTCTCTCTCTCTCTCCCTCCCCCCCCCCCCCCACCCCATACATACACACCCAATTACTCCTTGCACTATCACCTTCTGAGGGCTTCCTAAAATCCATAAACCTATAAGTTCCAGACAACGCACTGAAGCTGGTTATTTTGTTTCCACTTAATCTTGGGTCCTGTTGACCAACATCTAAAACTGCCACAACATAAACTCCCAAATCAAAGACATAAATCACTTCCCTCACTGTCTCTTGACTATCCCCCACACCACATTACCACCAGTAAGCCTACTTGCCATTATCAACACCATTTCCTTGTATACCAACATACCCACGCCCTTGGCCTTACTGGTATCTCTCCTGAACATCCTTTTGACTCCACCAGCTAATTCTTTATGTACCTATATATTTACATCCACACATATATAACTAAATTTCCTTTGAGGTAATTTTTTTTTTGAGTCAACTGTCTTCTGACTGGTTTGATGTGGACATATTAATTGAAGACATATAGTCTGAAAATGAGTTTGTGATCATATTTTTGGCACTTTATTTTTCAGGTCCGTCTTGATCACATAATTATTATTATTTTTTTACATTTCACTATGACTGCTTTCAGCTACTGCCATCATCAGATCTGTTACAAAAACAAAAACTGTGTGTAACCAACTAAGTTAGTTTACTGGTGCTAAATCTATAGAAGTCCTGGTGCTACGAAGATAAAATGTTTACATGATTAACAGCCATGTATACCAGCCATACATACCATAAAATATTCTGATGTAGTATCCACATCAAACTAAACATGTAGGTACATAGTAAGTGCTGGTGATGATCAGAATGCATCTGGTATTTATTCAAGGAAACTGATGCCAGCAGAGAGCACTATAGCTAGGCTACATGATTAACCAGTAACTGTAAAGGTTAAAATGTGGTATGCATAGTCATCAATGAGAATTACTTCACGTGGTAAAATGCGCATCTGACAATAAACATGTACTGACATACTTCCATACTTAAAATCCACAGAAAAAGTGCAAATATTAATAATGTGAAGCTTATGGCATGACAAGGTAAAACATACAGTTGTATAAAAACCAGTATAAAAAAAAGCACAAGATTAAAAACACCTATAAAATAAAATCTTCCAGCCTGACAGATCTATTACCATAAACATAATTGTGAGGCAATTAATGAAGCAGTGACTATTCATTAAAAATTAAAAAATTGATAGTCAATAATACATCTGGAGTATGTTCTCAATGGCGGCATGTCGTAGCTTCTTTGTACGATGTTCTTGTTTTTCCTGCAGTGGAACTTGTGAAGGAAGGCCCAGTTTCCTTGTTACCAGCAGCTGGCGCACCCGGCTGCACGCCAGTCGGCTGAAGCGCTCAACGGTGCTCAAACCAGTAGATTTCTGAATACATCAAAATAACAAGAACGTCATACAGAGAAGCCACGACGTGCCGCCACTGAGACCACATTCCAGATGTATTATCGACTATCAATTTTTTAATTTTTAATGAATAGTCACTGATTCATTAATTGCCTCACAATTACGTTTTTGGTAATTGATCTGTCAGGCTGGAAGATTTTATTTTATAGGTGTTTTTAATCTTGTGCTTTTTTTATACTGGCTTTTATACAACTCTATGTTTTACCTTGTCAGGCTATAAGCTTCACATTACTAATATTTGCACTTTTTATGTGGATTTTAAGTATGGATCCAACTCCACATGGAGTACATCAGTACATGTTTCATTGTCAGACACTAGTTTTCCCATGTGAAGTCATTTTCATTAATGACTATGCATACCACATTTTAATCATTACATTTGTGATACTGGTTAATCATGTAGCCTAGCTATAGTGCCCTCTGCTGGCATCAGTTTCCCTGCATAAATACCAGACGCATTCTGATCATCACCAGCACTTACTATGTACCAACATGTTTAGTTTGATGTTGATACTACATCAGAATATTTTATGGTGTGTGTGGCTGGTATACATGGCTGTTCATCATGTAAAATTTTATCTTTGTAGCACCAGGACTTTTATAGAAAGTCAAACTGAAACCTGTAATTGTAATAATAATAATAATAATAATAATAATAATAATAATAATAATAATAATAATAATAATGTGATCAAGAGGCCTGTAAAATAAGTTTGATGTGGACTGCCACAAATTCCTGTCCTGTGCCAGTCTCTTCAATTCAGAGTAGCACTTGCAACCTGAATTCTCAATTATTTTGTATCTATTTCAATCTCTGTCTTCCTGTACAAGTTCTGCCTTGTACAGCTCCCCTTAGTACTGTGGTAGTTATTACCTGGTGCCTTTACATGTGTCCCATCATCCTGTCCCTTTTCCTCGTTAGTGTTTTCCGTATGTTCTGTAAGTAGGCTGTTTAGGTTTTTTTATTGGTAACGCCACCTCTGTGTGAAAATCACTGGCTGTGCTGTGTGCAGTCTGTGTCTAGTTTGCATTGTTGTCTGCCATTGTAGTGTTGGGCAGCGGCAGCTGGATGTGAACAGCGCGTAGCATTGCGCAGTTGGAGATGAGCCGCCAGCAGTGGTGGATGTGGGGAGAGAGATGGCGGAGTTTTGTAATTTGTCATGAACTGCTATATATATTATGACTTTTGATGATACTAAGGTAAATACATTGTTTGTTCTCTATTAATATCTTTCATTTGCTAACTATCCCTATCAGTAGTTAGTGCCTTCCGTAGTTTGAATCTTTTATTTAGCTGGCAGTAGTGGCTCGCTGTACTGCAGTAGTTCGAGTAATGAAGATTTTTGTGAGGTGATTTCTGAAAGGTATAGTTTAATGTTACTCAGGGCCATTCTTTTGCAGGGATTTTTGAAAGTCAGATTGCGTTGCGCTAAAAATATTGTATGTCAGTTTAAGCACAGTCTTGTATAATTGTTCAAAGGGGACGTTTGATATGTCGACCCTTAGCCTAGGATACCTCACTGGAATCTTCTGATTTTTTCTTGTAGTTTGTGTAATTAGTGTAGCTATTGTTTATTGCTAGCGCGTAATTGTAGAGAGAATCTCCTTTGTAGTTGCAGTCTTTCATTGTTGTTGTGGCATGCATGTTAATTTGCACCAAGTATTTCGCTGCTGCGCTTGCAATTAACGAGATATTATTTTCAGTACTATGTTAATGTGTTCTCTTATTTTTGCTCTTCAAATTGTGCTTTTCTGTGTTATTGTGTGAAATATTGTGACAATAATGGCGTGTGAAAAATGTAATACTAGGCTCCAAAGTAAACTGAGAAATGACAGTGAAAACGAAAGCAGTGTGTTAGCGCCACCGAGTAATGAATTAACTGATGTTCAAAGTAGTAATTTGGTGATTGTGCATAGGGAAATGGAGCAGGCTGCAAACAATGGTGTAGACAGTGAAACAATTAGTGAACAGGGAAGCATTATCGATCGATCGGTCAGCAACAGCTCGCCTCAGGAATCCGAAATGACAGAACACAATATTGCAAATACTGTAGACTTAGGTTTTGGGTCCTCACCGTTTTCTCAAATGAGTCAAGACACATTTTCTGCTTGTCAAAATGTGAATGTTGCCGGTGAAAATGCACTACCAAAAAGCATAGAGAAACAGATTCCAGACACTAATACATTATTATTGCAATTAATGCAACAAATGGAACAAAATCAGAGACAAATGGGACAAAAACTTCAAAAGTTAGACACAATGGAACAACACCAGAGACAAACACAGCAACAGTTAGACACAATGGAACAAAATCTTCAAAAGTTAGACACAATGGAACACCACCAGAGACAAACACAGCAACAGCTTCAAAAGTTAGACTCATTGGAACAAACTCTTGAACAAACGCGTGAAGATTTAACTACTGAGCTACATAACATCGAATCGAAATGTCAAAAAGTTTGTAATGACGTAAAAACACAAATTTGGGAGCATTTCCAAACTATTTTTTCGCGGCATGAAAATGAATTACAGAATCACGAAGCAGCCATAAAAGAACTGCAAATTATTGTTCATGAAAATCATGAGACCTTGCAAGCTAAATTTGACTCAGTTGCATCTACCAATTCGGTTACGCAACTTGCAAAAGCTCAGGAAAACTTAAAGGACACAGTAGATACTCTGAAACTTGGTTCAGAAAAACACACTGAGGAAATAAGTACACTATCGGAGAAGGTAGCCGAACTTTCGGATCAGTTCACTAATTTATCTACGAAGGTAGATGATAATCTGAATGACACAAAACCAGTAGTCTTTAATGACACAGAAGAGTGCGAACAAATTAGGAAACTGAAACAAAATCTGAATCAAATTAATACGCAACACCAAAGAGAAATCCGGGAAGTACAAGATCAGCTGACACAGGTAATACAAAAGTTACAAATTTCAGAGGACACTCGCGCTCCAACACGGGAAGAGGGACTTAGAAATACGGAAAAGCCGCAAAATAATAACACAGGGCATTTCGGAAGTTATGAAAGAAATTGGCAATGTGCACCGAATTTTGAGATGGAACGGCCGACACGACCTAACAATGACCGATATGCGACTCGCCGACATGATGATTTTGACTATAAGCTGTTCATTACTACACGTAAATTCAAAACATTTAAAAATTCTGGCAACGACATTCATCCACAAGCATGGCTCCATCAATTCTCTCATTGTTTTCCTCCCAACTGGTCGTTAGAACACAGATTAGAATTTATGTGTGGCTACTTAGAGAATGAACCAGCTGTAAGAATGCGATCGGTCATTCACGATTGTCACAGTGAAGGAGAATTTTACCATGCCTTCCTCTCAGCATATTGGTCTCAAGCTACACAAGACCGAGTAAAACATAGCATCATGATGATGAAACACTTTGAACAATCTGAATTTTCCAGTCTTGTGAAATATTTTGAATACATGTTGCATAAGAATCAGTATCTTTCAAACCCATACAGCCCCTCAGAACTCATCCGCATTTGCTTAATCAAATTACCTGAACATTTACGACATATTATTTTAGCAGGACGTTGCAAAGAAGACATTGAGGCTTTTCAGGGGCTGTTACAAGAACTGGAAATTGACACTGACAATCGGGGAACGCGGAAACAAGAGCACAACAATTACAGGTCACATCTGTCACAATTCCGCAATGAAAGAAATAATAACTGGACACGACAAGTCTATTCTCACAACACATATCGTGACCAAAACAGACACCACCCGTATGACAACCGTTGGCAGAGTAGTAATAATTACTGGGAAAGATCACCTCTCTGCGGTAGTGACTATCACAGAGACAATCAGAGAAACAGACAATTTGGGAACCAAAATAATTATTATCAAGGGAGACAGAATAACTTTAGACGCAATGGTCCAGCGCGCAGTTACGATTCAGGGAGAAATTCTCCACCACTTAACCGACAAGAAAGAAACTACAGGAACTACCGACATGACGACAGACGATGTGATCGTAACGACAGACCTGAATTGCATCAGAACTGACGGGATTCAAACAGAACAGGGCACTTTCGACAACGTGAATTTGTAGACGTTAGGTCTCCTAATCCCAATAACGACACGCGCCAACAAAGGAACAGACAATGACTCGCACCACAGGCAGCCGCGTGCGCCGGCTGGCTCAGAGAAAAATTAACATAGACGCTAACCTTGAGAAAAATTTTAGCATTCCTTACCGACGTATAAAACATGACAATTGCTTTTCAGTTGAAAGTCTGCGTATTATGAAGAGTAAAGGTTTACACCAGATTTCACATGTAAAACCGTTTATTGAAAGATAATCTGCTTTTTAACTTTGTCTTTGCCACATAAGTTTTCACTTTACATTGCTAGTATGCTTTGTCAGACTTAGAATCTGTTAACATACAACAATGTTTGAAGTTAAATATCCAGTCAAGAACCAAGAGAACTTATTTAAACAGAAATTACGAATGCATTGTTATTGTGGACAGACGACACAGTGTTATTGTGTGTGTGCATTCTTGCTTGTTTGTTGCACGATTACGTAACGAATATAAGGCTCACATACTTAGAACATATACTGGCACTGTTAATGAGATTTTCATGCAACATTTTGGTTTACTTGAAAAGACATTCTTTATTTGAAGTACTTTCTGTGGGATTAAAGATGACTTAGCACTTGGTTTCTTTGACAGCTACACAATTATATCACGACGCTACTAATGTGTGACACAATTTACATTGTTACTTTTGTGCTGTATCTGCTTTATATCTGCACAGTTTTTCTGAATTCTTCTGGAAAGTAAAATATGTTTTAGTAGTAACGTTTGTGGTATAGCAACAATGAGACAGCCTTTTTCGTGGCACAACAATACGTTACAGCACAGTACTTTCTTCATCATGGCAATAAGCGTAATAACTAAGATATCTATACGCAAAGCATTTCACTTTTGTTTATCATGAGGTAAGTACATTGGCTTCTGCAGAACTTAGCTTTCGGAGGACGATAACTACGACACTTCCACAGAGATTATCTTACAGCAAGACGCACATTTAGCGCTACAGTACACGTATTTGAGTGATTAATTTTGTACTTAAATCATTTATTTTTAAAGATATTTGAAGCACAATGATACAAAGGTTTTCCGCGACACATTTCATTCCACTGCTGTAATCTGTAACACCTGAGGGTATAATTACATTAATCCTCAGGGGGGTATACGCTTACTTTGTGTACCATGTGTTTGGCAAGCACAAGGAGCCCTAGCTAATATGGTATTTGCTTATACAACTTTACACATCGGTACCATATTTCTCTAACACGTAAATTACACAGCTATCTGATCGTTTAACTGAGAGAGACAAACATTTATTTTACTATATCAGTGACAGATGTTTACATAATTACACAGTTGGATAACTTCACACTTATGAAATTGTATTTTGTCTGTACTTTGTAAACTGTTCATATTTTTTCAGAACCATTGTGATACTACGAGAGCTTTGAATGATGTATTTGGTATGGGATCATGATTTTTGAAGTACATTTGAGGCAGATGACACTATTGACATGAGTAGAGAATTTTTTTTAGGTTTTGAAATTATTGGAGGAAGCTACGACGATTTTGAGAGTTGACTAAGATGTTATGATATTATTACGACGACGATGTGTATTATACTGTTGAGGTATGTTTATGATTAATAAGATGATGATACCGAATATGAGGAGTTTGATAATGCTACGTATTTCTTATGATGAAATACTGAAGAAGTGTCGACGAATAAGGTAAGGAATAATGAGTAGTGATTAGGGACTCTGATTTGTGAAAAAGGTTGTTGGAAACCAAGAATCGTACTTTAAGAGTTATGAAATGTGTGTATATGCGTGAATGTATCACAATGCTGGCGAAAATTTTTTGGACGCTGTTATATTTACAGGATTTTGTTTCTACACATTTGTAACGCAAATTTTCGACCTGTGAAATTTTTATATGAGACTGTCACTGTAGCGAAAACTGCTGTCGTAAATATTTCGGTAAGAAAGGTAAGTGACCGTGACGTAATTCGTTGTGAGCGGCCAGGTGTGCCAGCCGCCTTGAGAAAAAGCCATTAGGTGGTAGAAAAAAAAGGGGGAGGCCATTATCCTCGCTATCGACATTCCTTTGTAGAAAGCATCGTAAATACGACACCCTCAAACTTGAAAACATGATTACACTGTAGAGTTCTTAATTTATGATATTTACTAAATTGCCTGGTGAAATGACGAGAAATATTTTTATGTATATACACCTGATTATGACTACTGTCTCTCTAGTTGAGAGATTTTTCTACTAACTTATGAAATGCCTAATGACTACTGAATGATGTTCTTATGCTTTACTTTGTACATAGTTGCTTATTTCATTTGATATCTAGTTTCTAGCTGCACTGCAGCATTGGTTAAAATAAAATTTTATAGATGTACTAATATAAATATTTTCTGTCTACAGATCGAGTAAATAATAATTTTTTTTAAAAAAAATGAGGGAGCACCTTCACAGGAACTGCATTCATAATTTTCTTTTCAGGTACTTGGTAATTTATTTTGTAGAATAAGTTGTGGTGCACCACTTTAATTAGATAGACATTAAGATGTTATTATACATTTCCCTTATCTGCGTTGTTATTTTTAGTGCAATATTTTTTCTGCTTGAGCTATGTCATGTTTAGGTATTTCATTTTCTGCTGCTGTTTGCCAGGCATAGTGTTACTGAATTTGACTTTGTATTACGCTGTTAAGCCAGTTTTACTACTGATTTATTTTTCTTGTTTGCTGCTCATTGCCTTATATTAGTTGTAATTTATGCTGCTTGCTTCGCCATTTGTATTTTTGATCATTGCTGTGTGTGTTAATTGTTTTGTGCTGCTGCATTGCCTCATCCCTTAGTTTAGCATCTGAGCTCAGTAGATTTAGGTTAGCTTAAGAGGGGGTAGACTACATAAGAAACTGACTATGGACAATAGGGAAAAAAAATGCATTGAGAAGTTATACGAAAAAAAAGGTACAGAAATCAGGTATAGATAGGACTTTTGGGAATAATGATGAACCAAGGGAGATCTCCACGCAAAATACTGCAGTAAAACAAACCCTGTCCTTTCCTTTTGTATTATTTTGCTATGTGTGTATGTACCATTGTGTATTTGTCTTTTTCCTGTCTTTAAGTGTTTAGCTAATAAGATTTATGTTGTAGAATTTTTCTAATACTATGTCATTTACTTTGTAAAGATGTTCAGACATTACTTGTTCTGTTTTGTTTTAATGCTCACGTGTGAAGTTGATGTTTCGAAAGTTATTTTGATCTTTTATGTATGTACTTACGCCATAATTCTTGTAACACTGATGTACATGTTTATTTCTATTCTTATGTAAAGCCTGCATTACCCAAATGTTATCTGTATTGTTATGTTCTTTAATTATGTATTTTGTACCTTTGTTATTGTATTCTTATGTTATAAAATTGTAATTGACACCAGTTCATCAAATTAAGTAACTTGTAAAAACAAAGATGAGGTGACTTACCGAACAAAAGCGCTGGCAGGTCGATAGACACACAAACAAACACACACACAAAATTCAAGCTTTCGCAACAAACTGTTGCCTCATCAGGAAAGAGGGAAGGAGAGGGGAAGACGAAAGGAAGTGGGTTTTAAGGGAGAGGGTAAGGAGTCATTCCAATCCCGGGAGCGGAAAGACTTACCTTAGGGGGAAAAAAGGACAGGTATACACTCGCACACACGCACATATCCATCCACACATACAGACACAAGCAGACATATTTAAAGACAAAGAGTTTGGGCAGAGATGTCAGTCGAGGCAGAAGTGTAGAGGCAAAGAAGTTGTTGAAAGACAGGTGAGGTATGAGTGGCGGCAACTTGAAATTAGCGGAGATTGAGGCCTGGCGGATGACGAGAAGAGAGGATATACTGAAGGGCAAGTTCCCATCTCCGGAGTTCGGATAGGTTGGTGTTGGTGGGAAGTATCCAGATAACCCGGACGGTGTAACACTGTGCCAAGATGTGCTGGCTGTGCACCAAGGCATGTTTAGCCACAGGGTGATCCTCATTACCAACAAACACTGTCTGCCTGTGTCCATTCATGCGAATGGACAGTTTGTTGCTGGTCATTCCCACATAGAATGCATCACAGTGTAGGCAGGTCAGTTGGTAAATCACGTGGGTGCTTTCACACGTGGCTCTGCCTCTGATCGTGTACACCTTCCGGGTTACAGGACTGGAGTAGGTGGTGGTGGGAGGGTGCATGGGACAGGTTTTGCATCGGGGGCGGTTACAAGTATAGGAGCCAGAGGGTAGGGAAGGTGGTTTGGGGATTTCATAGGGATGAACTAACAGGTTACGAAGGTTAGGTGGACGGCGGAAAGACACTCTTGGCGGAGTGGGGAGGATTTCATGAAGGATGGATCTCATTTCAGGGCAGGATTTGAGGAAGTCGTATCCCTGCTGGAGAGCCACATTCAGAGTCTGGTCCAGTCCCGGAAAGTATCCTGTCACAAGTGGGGCACTTTTGTGGTTCTTCTGTGGGGGATTCTGGGTTTGAGGGGACGAGGAAGTGGCTCTGGTTATTTGCTTCTGTACCAGGTCGGGAGGGTAGTTGCGGGATGCGAAAGCTGTTTTCAGGTTGTTGGTGTAATGATTCAGGGATTCCGGACTGGAGCAGATTCGTTTGCCACGAAGACCTAGGCTGTAGGGAAGGGACCGTTTGATGTGGAATGGGTGGCAGCTGTCATAATGGAGGTACTGTTGCTTGTTGGTGGGTTTGATGTGGACGGACGTGTGAAGTTGGCCATTGGACAGGTGGAGGTCAACGTCAAGGAAAGTGGCATGGGATTTGGAGTAGGACCAGGTGAAACTGATGGAACCAAAGGAGTTGAGGT
This sequence comes from Schistocerca americana, assembly GCF_021461395.2. Classification (NCBI taxonomy): domain Eukaryota; kingdom Metazoa; phylum Arthropoda; class Insecta; order Orthoptera; family Acrididae; genus Schistocerca; species Schistocerca americana. Next base: position 409,521,091 of record NC_060121.1, on the reverse strand, counting down.
TGGAGAGGAAGTTCTGGAGTTCTTCTTCACTGTGAGTCCAGATCATGAAGATGTCATCAATAAATCTGTACCAAACTTTGGGTTGGCAGACTTGGGTAACCAAGAAGGCTTCCTCTAAGCGACCCATGAATAGGTTGGCGTACGAGGGGGCCATCCTGGTGCCCATGGCTGTTCCCTTTAATTGTTGGTATGTCTGGCCCTCAAAAGTGAAGAAGTTGTGGGTCAGGATGAAGCTGGCTAAGGTGATGAGGAAAGAGGTTTTAGGTAGGGTGGCAGGTGATCGGCGTGAAAGGAAATGCTCCATCACAGCGAGGCCCTGGACGTGCGGAATATTTGTGTGTAAGGAAGTGGCATCAATGGTTACAAGGATGGTTTCTGGGGGTAACAGATTGGGTAAGGATTCCAGGCGTTCAAGGAAGTGGTTGGTGTCCTTGATGAAAGATGGGAGACTGCATGTAATGGGTTGAAGGTGTTGATCTACGTAGGCAGAGATGCGTTCTGTGGGGGCTTGGTAACCAGCTACAATGGGGCGGCCGGGATGATTGGGTTTGTGGATTTTAGGAAGAAGGTAGAAGGTAGGGGTGCGGGGTGTCGGTGGGGTCAGGAGGTTGATGGAGTCAGGTGAAAGGTTTTGCAGGGGGCCTAAGGTTCTGAGGATTCCTTGAAGCTCCGCCTGGACATCGGGAATGGGGTTACCTTGGCAAACTTTGTATGTGGTGTTGTCTGAAAGCTGACGCAGTCCCTCAGCCACATACTCCCGACGATCAAGTACCACAGTCGTGGAACCCTTGTCCGCCGGAAGAATGACGATGGATCGGTCAGCCTTCAGATCACGGATAGCCTGGGCTTCAGCAGTGGTGATGTTGGGTGTAGGATTAAGGTTTTTTAAGAAGGATTGAGATGCAAGGCTGGAAGTCAGAAATTCCTGGAAGGTTTGGAGAGGGTGATTTTGAGGAAGAGGAGGTGGGTCCCGCTGTGACGGAGGACGGAACTGTTCCAGGCAGGGTTCAATTTGGATGGTGTCTTGAGGAGTCGGATCATTAGGAGTAGGATTAGGATCAGAAACCATCCTTGTAACCATTGATGCCACTTCCTTACACAAATATTCCGCACGTCCAGGGCCTCGCTGCGATGGAGCATTTCCTTTCACGCCGATCACCTGCCACCCTACCTAAAACCTCTTTCCTCATCACCTTAGCCAGCTTCATCCTGACCCACAACTTCTTCACTTTTGAGGGCCAGACATACCAACAATTAAAGGGAACAGCCATGGGCACCAGGATGGCCCCCTCGTACGCCAACCTATTCATGGGTCGCTTAGAGGAAGCCTTCTTGGTTACCCAAGTCTGCCAACCCAAAGTTTGGTACAGATTTATTGATGACATCTTCATGATCTGGACTCACAGTGAAGAAGAACTCCAGAACTTCCTCTCCAACCTCAACTCCTTTGGTTCCATCAGTTTCACCTGGTCCTACTCCAAATCCCATGCCACTTTCCTTGACGTTGACCTCCACCTGTCCAATGGCCAACTTCACACGTCCGTCCACATCAAACCCACCAACAAGCAACAGTACCTCCATTATGACAGCTGCCACCCATTCCACATCAAACGGTCCCTTCCCTACAGCCTAGGTCTTCGTGGCAAACGAATCTGCTCCAGTCCGGAATCCCTGAATCATTACACCAACAACCTGAAAACAGCTTTCGCATCCCGCAACTACCCTCCCGACCTGGTACAGAAGCAAATAACCAGAGCCACTTCCTCGTCCCCTCAAACCCAGAATCCCCCACAGAAGAACCACAAAAGTGCCCCACTTGTGACAGGATACTTTCCGGGACTGGACCAGACTCTGAATGTGGCTCTCCAGCAGGGATACGACTTCCTCAAATCCTGCCCTGAAATGAGATCCATCCTTCATGAAATCCTCCCCACTCCGCCAAGAGTGTCTTTCCGCCGTCCACCTAACCTTCGTAACCTGTTAGTTCATCCCTATGAAATCCCCAAACCACCTTCCCTACCCTCTGGCTCCTATACTTGTAACCGCCCCCGATGCAAAACCTGTCCCATGCACCCTCCCACCACCACCTACTCCAGTCCTGTAACCCGGAAGGTGTACACGATCAGAGGCAGAGCCACGTGTGAAAGCACCCACGTGATTTACCAACTGACCTGCCTACACTGTGATGCATTCTATGTGGGAATGACCAGCAACAAACTGTCCATTCGCATGAATGGACACAGGCAGACAGTGTTTGTTGGTAATGAGGATCACCCTGTGGCTAAACATGCCTTGGTGCACAGCCAGCACATCTTGGCACAGTGTTACACCGTCCGGGTTATCTGGATACTTCCCACCAACACCAACCTATCCGAACTCCGGAGATGGGAACTTGCCCTTCAGTATATCCTCTCTTCTCGTCATCCGCCAGGCCTCAATCTCCGCTAATTTCAAGTTGCCGCCACTCATACCTCACCTGTCTTTCAACAACTTCTTTGCCTCTACACTTCTGCCTCGACTGACATCTCTGCCCAAACTCTTTGTCTTTAAATATGTCTGCTTGTGTCTGTATGTGTGGATGGATATGTGCGTGTGTGCGAGTGTATACCTGTCCTTTTTTCCCCCTAAGGTAAGTCTTTCCGCTCCCGGGATTGGAATGACTCCTTACCCTCTCCCTTAAAACCCACTTCCTTTCGTCTTCCCCTCTCCTTCCCTCTTTCCTGATGAGGCAACAGTTTGTTGCGAAAGCTTGAATTTTGTGTGTGTGTTTGTTTGTGTGTCTATCGACCTGCCAGCGCTTTTGTTCGGTAAGTCACCTCATCTTTGTTTTTATATATAATTTTTCCCACGTGGAATGTTTCCTTCCATTATATTAAGTAACTTGTAAGTTACATTTCACTGCACACGTTTCTGTTGATCATAGTATATGGACAATATGTGAGAAGTAGGGACTGATAGTGTTTGCACGTGTGTTAATAATTCAGCAAGGGACTGGATAACAGTATTGCTGGTTCTAAGGACAATTCCAAAAACTTTGTGAGTGCACAAGTGGTGGTTATGGACTTGCTATATTCTCCGCAAGAATCTTCGATGGTGATTGTGCACCTGCACAGTCGCAACGGATGGCTGCTAGCCATCTCTACAAGGACTACAGTGGGTCTGCATCTTTGATGACCGACCAATACCATTATTTCTACAAGGACTGCAGTGGGTCTGCATCTTTGATGGCCCACCAATACCATTATTTCTACAAGGACTACAGTGGGTCTGCACCTCTGGTGGCCCACCAATACCGTAATCTCTACCAGGACTACAGTGGGTCTGCTCTGTGATGACCTACCTACCAATACTCTTCAAAATTTCGACTGACTCTGCTGTGGGTTTGCTCTGTTGTGGCCCATTACCTGTCTGCATGTCAAGAGTCAGCACTGTCTTTTCGTTGGAAGGACAACACTACTTCTTCAAGACTGCATGGAAATCCACTACTTCTGTGTGCATTCTCTTTTACTGTTCAGACATTGAAAAAAAAAAAAAAACACTGTAATTTTACTGTGATGAATCAGGACTGTCTTTATAGACTGTGAGAAAATTTTAGCTTTTGACCAACATTGTATCAATAAGTGTGTGCATTTGATATCTTTGTTATTGTAATTATGAAAAATTTTATCAAATCATTATTGGGCACTGCCCAAAACAATTTGTAAAATTTTTTGTGGGGAGCATGGGGGCTATGTAAGTAGGCTGTTTAGGTTTTTTTATTGGTAACGCCACCTCTGTGTGAAAATCACTGGCTGTGCTGTGTGCAGTCTGTGTCTAGTTTGCATTGTTGTCTGCCATTGTAGTGTTGGGCAGCGGCAGCTGGATGTGAACAGCGCGTAGCGTTGCGCAGTTGGAGGTGAGCCGCCAGCAATGGTGGATGTGGGGAGAGAGATGGCGGAGTTTTGTAATTTGTCATGAACTGCTATATATATTATGACTTTTGATGATACTAAGGTAAATACATTGTTTGTTCTCTATTAATATCTTTCATTTGCTAACTATCCCTATCAGTAGTTAGTGCCTTCCATAGTTTGAATCTTTTATTTAGCTGGCAGTAGTGGCTCGCTGTACTGCAGTAGTTCGAGTAATGAAGATTTTTGTGAGGTGATTTCTGAAAGGTATAGTTTAATGTTACTCAGGGCCATTCTTTTGCAGGGATTTTTGAAAGTCAGATTGCGTTGCGCTAAAAATATTGTATGTCAGTTTAAGCACAGTCTTGTATAATTGTTCAAAGGGGACGTTTCAGTTCCTTTCTTTGTTGATCTACAGAAAACCTCCTCATTCCCTATCTTTCAGTCCAACTAATTTAAAAAATTCTTCTGTAGGATCATATCTCAAATACTTCAATTCTCTTCTGTTCCAGTTTTCCCATAGTCCATGATTCGCTTCCACACAATGCTGTGCTCCAAACACACATTCCCTGAAATTTCTTCCCCAAATTTAGGCATATATTTGATACCTGTAGACTTCCCTTGGCCATGAATGCTCTTTTTGACTGCTTTTGTGTCATCTTTGCTTCGTCCATCATAGATTATTTTGCTTCCAACATAGCAGAACTCCTTAACTTTGTGATCACCAATTTTGATGTTTCTGACTAGTCTCCTTTCTGCTACTTCTCACTGCTTTTGTCTTTCGTTAGTTTACTCTCAGTTCAAATTCTGTACTCATTATTCCATTAAACAGATCCCATAATTCTTCATCTTCACTGAGAATAGGAATTTCGTCAGTCAATCTTATCACTGATGCCTTTCACCATGAATTTTAATCCTACTCTTGAACTTGTGCGGTCGACAAGTATGAATGCCTTTTCTCCGCCATCGCAACTTCTTTGACTCAGTATCCTCACGGCCCACGCCATCTTGCCAGGGCAGTTCGATGTATGACTTGCTGTACTGTGGATGCCTGTATGAAATACACCGAGTTATACAGAAATTAGTGTGTTTCCTTGGGCTACAACCCACCAGAATTCCCACAGTGGTGACACCGAGTAAGAATTCGCATGTCATTTCCTCATAGTGCAAGTATTTTCTCGTCTACCATGCCGCTTTGTTTATGCCTTTGTTCGTTCCACACAGCCACATATCCTGCTGCGCAGCACATGAATATCAAAGCTTCTGCACCTATAACTGGACATTTCGTCACTTCACCACCACCTGGATTGTACGAACATTTCCTACAGTTTTGTCACGTCAATACTTTCGCCACTCGACAGTGCAGCATGTAACTGCAGACTCAGACTTTCCCTCTCAAGCGAGTGGGCACTGACACACGCATTTCGAAAACGATAATGAGAAGAGCAAAGCCCCTGCATTTCATCATACTGACATGGATTCTGCATTTCATGCACAAACTATGTATCAGATGTTGGCCATCTGGGTGACCATTACAACAGTGCCATCTGCAAACTCTCCTTCATTAGGACAGACCACATGTACTGATCGTGCCCTTGCAATGCCCAAGTGTTTTATTGCTTCATCGGTTTACAAAGTGGACAATGCTCAGCGTATATCACGAACATTTCCAGGCCAGTTTCCATCCCTAGTGACTGTTTGGCCACTCAGTGCACTTTACAAGCCCCCACCTGGTATGAACAATGAGCCGTGTAATGATACTGTGATATCCACCCCTCCGAACATGCCCCAGTTTGTCATGTCGACAGCCCAATGGGAACATTTTACTATGCTGCTCCGCGCACATCCACTCTACTAACTCCCCCCCTCCTGCCGCCGCCACCGCAAGTAAACCTGGGGGGAGGGGGGGGGGGAGGGTCACCCGCTCGCTCGCTTTTCATACGGTACTGGCCATGCCTTCTGTGCTCGCTCGCACCCTATGCAGTACCATCTGCATCAACTGCGCCGGTCCAGCATTCACATCATATGAGTGATGCGAGAGCCACATATACAGAACCGCATTGCATGGGCTGAGAACAAGCTTGCCACAATCGCCACCCACATCAGTTCACACCACTTGACAGCACCAACACTGGAGCCTTCGTCCAACACACGAGACAGCTCCGCCGACAACAGCACACAGGTTAGCAACACCACACCTATCTCGTGTGACTCCAGTCTCAATCACACAGTGTTACCCCCAACGTCCCAACCACTGTCGACGTCTCTCGCACCTGCTTCACTAACTGACACTCGTGCGCCTCATGAGAATCCAGCCATCCGGGTGCTGACCACGACCCCCCCACCACCACACGTGAGAACCCACCCACTGATAAAAATTCCCCCCACCTCGCACAGTTTGCTCCATAGCTCCAAGTGCGCCGGCAGCACCACCACTGCTGAGCGCGCCTCTCTTGTGCACTACGGACAATAGACAGCCTCTACATGCACCTCTTGCGCCCACCTCAAGCTCAGCTTCCAAGCCATGTGCCTCTAATAAACCAACCAATACTACACCCCACGCGGATGCAGTCATCGAACATTTGGTTTCCACCAAAACGAACGGAACTGTTCATTGCATCATCACGTCTGAGAGCCCACATAGGCTCGCTGCCTTAACCCACCCACGTTATGCTCGGCTTGCCAGATAATACAGGAACTTCTTGAGGCAGGAATTTTACAGACCTCCGATAGTAACTGGTCATCATCCGTACACCTAACCTCTAAACAAGACATCTCATTTCATATGTGTTGCGATTACTGATGCTTGAACACTAGAACTGTGATGGGCGTTTATTCTATCCTGAACATTTCCGACTTCACTTACCTCCTCGCAGGTACTACAATTTTCAGCATACTGGATTGCATATGTGCTTATCACCAAATCCCAGTTGCACCCCAAGACATTCTGAAAACAGCGATTATCACCCCCGTTGGGTTGTACAAGTACCATTTCATGCCATTTGGGTTAAAAAAGGCCGTCCAGGTGTGACAATGCTTTATTGACTCTCCCTTGCTCCAGTTTGACTTCTGTTTCATATACCTTGAAGATATCCTGATCTTCAGCAAATTCGCACAAGATCATGAATGCCACATCATGATAGTAAAGGACACACACTCATCAAACAGAGTCGAGATCAACACTGACAAACTGCAACTGCACCAACAATCTGTCCAATTCTTGGGGTACACAGTGTCAGCTGCCAGTATACACCCCCCTGAATTGAAGGTGCAATCAATCTTATCCATGCTACTCCCTAAAACATACGAAGAGCTCCATCAGTTCCTGGAAACAATAAACTACTACCATCGTCATTTGCCTGATGCAGCCAAGACCCAGGCTGCCCTCACTAACACCCTTGCCAGCGAACAAACTTCATGGACGTGCCCTTTCCATGGACGTAACCAATTCACACAGCCTTCCAGGCCCTGAATGACTCTCACATGAGACATCACCCTCGCTTATCCAACCTCAGATGCTGAACTCTTCGTCACCACAGATGCCAGTGACTTAATTAGGTACAGTCTTACAAGAATTCCACGACAACGTGGTCATGCCACATCAGTTCTTTTCTAAGAAACTTTCACGCATCCAAAAAAAGCTCTCAGCCTTCGACCACAAACTTTTAGCAGTTTATAAGGCAGTGAAACACTTCCACCCCGACGTTGATGGCTGACCTTTCTACATCCTGACCGACCATAGACCAGTAGCAGATGCCATAATCAAACCCCCCCTTGACCCTAACCCCCAACGGTTTTGGCATTTCGATTTCATCTCTCAGTCCTCTACCGACGTCCGCCATATCAAAGGCACTGACAACATCATTGCAGATTTCCTTTCCTGCCTTAGCACTATCTCAACAATCATCGACCTTTCTGACCTCGTGTCTCCACAGGGCAAGGATACACAGTGACTTCTCAACAGCACCTCCACTTCGCTATCTTTCACCAAAGCAAAATTCGCTGGCGTCCAAGACGAAATCTGGTGCGACTCCTCCACCAGCAGCCTCCGACCCCTTATCCTCACCCCCCCCCCCCCTCTGCCATTCAGTGTTTGACACACTATATTCTCTAGCACACCCCAGAATTAAGGCATCGACATGCCTCGTGTACGAACGATTCATGTGGTGAGACACGAAGCACAATTATCAGACCTGGGGCCAGAACTGCATCACCTGCCAGCGCAACAAAGTCACCGGGCACATTGTTCCACCTCTCTGCAAATTCGACATTCCTCCTGGCCGCTTTCGCCATGAACACCTGGACCTCATTGGCTCCCTTCCCTCCCCCCCCCCCCCCCCCCCCCCCCCCCGAGGATTTCCGTTATGTTCTTTCTTGAATCGATCATTTATCTCAGTAGGTAGATGCCGTACCTCTCACCAACATAACCGCTGTAACTGTAGCTAAGGCTTTTGTTTTTTCCCTGGATTTCCCATTTCGACTGCCCCGCTACTGTTACCACCAACCAGGGTCGGCAGCTTGAATCAGCACTCTTCGCCCAACTCTGCCAGCTGCGTGGTATCAACAAATGTCGCACAACTGCCTACAATCACCAAGCAAATGGACTGGTAGAATGGTGGCATCGTACTTTCAAGACAGCACTGCGGTGTCATGACAGTCTTTGGACCGGGCCATCCCGTGGGTACTCCACAGCCTACGGTCATCACACAAACCAGATATCGAGGGCACCACAAGTGAGCTCATCTATGGTGAAAACCCTGTCCTCCCTGGGGAGCTGTTATAACCTACCTCCTTGAACAATCCCAAACTTCATAAGCCAGATCCAAACACTTTTTCAAACATTTCACTGACCTGCCCCCCTCTCTAGCCATACTCTCCCTCCTTCCCCACTCCTACGCGCCCTTCTATCTTCTTTCATGCAAGTTCGTTTTTTTCTGCGACGATACCATCCGGTCTCCACTTGCCCCACCATATTAAGGCCCATACGAGGTCATAAACCGCACCACTAACACGATGGACATACGGGTTAAAGGTCTGCCCTCACTGTTTCTCTCCACCGTGTGAAGCCGGCACACCTCTACCCAGCGTCTTTCATGCCCGACGATGTTTTACAACCTCCCAGCACTGAGGACTCATACTAAAGCTATGACCCCTCAGAGCGATCACTGCAACCCCCATCCCCACATGCATCTACGTCACCATCAATGCCATTCCTCGGGTTCTCGCCCTCTGACTACTTCCTCCCCCCTACCCCCTCTAGTGGTTCTGCAAACCAACATCCCGCCCGAACATGTGGAGGACGTCACCATCCTCATCGATAACAACCACATCTTCATCCTGCTGCAAGACAACTCGCCCCACCCGACCAGAACCCAGCTCATCAGACGATCGCCCGATCCTGTGCGGGGTCGACTACACACTCCTCTGTGCTATGGTAACCCCCCTAGGGAGGGTTCGAATGCTGCCAGCCAATCACATGAGGGACACAGTCCCTTCCCACACCACTCCATCCACACGCGCAGGCTGACACCTTGTCCGCCACCCACACCACCTACGGGAGTGCCACATCGACCTCCCAGCGTGGTCCCTGCAGCAACAACCTCTGGAGATGGACATCCCCATCACATCACTGCCATTGCCCTCACCACCGGACACACCCCCCTTTCACTACACTCAAACCATGCTCCACACTGCGGGGACAGGAGGGTGGCGGCTGTATGGTGTCGACAAGTACGAATGAGATATATCTGCCATCGCAACTTCTTTGACTGTAGCCTAACGGCCAACGCCATCTTGCCAGGGCAGTTCGACGTATGACTTCTTGTATTGTGGATGTCTGTACGAAATATACTGAGTTATACAGAAATGAGTGTGTTTCCTTGGGCTACAACCCAACAGAATTCCTACAAACTTTTATTTCCATCGAACAGTTGGGGCAAAAGACTGCATCCAATTTTACACCCTTTTTAATCTGATCATTTTGTTCTTGGTCTTCAAATCTTATTTTTCCCCCTCTTGGTTCTTGCACATATTGTACATCACCTGTCTTTCCATACAGCTTACTCCCATTTTTCTCAGAATTTCGAACATCTTGCTCTATTCTACACTCTGAAGTGCTTTTTCCACGTTTGTAAATCCTATGAATGTTCCTTGATTTCTCTTCAGTCTTGCTTCCATTATCAAGAGCAATGTCAGGAGTCCTCTGGTGCCTTTACCTTTCCCACAGCCAAACTTGCAATCATCTAACAGATCCTCAATTTTTTTTCCATTCCTCTGTATGTTATTCTTGTCAGCAACTCGGATGGACGGGCTGTTAAGCTGGTTGTATGATAGTTCTCGAACTTATCACCTCTCACTATCTTCAGAATTGTGAGGATGATGTCTTACCAAAAGAGCGATGGAATGTTGCCAGTCTCATAGATTCTACACAGCTACTTGAAATGGTCATTTGGTTCCATTTCCCCAATGATATTAGAAATTCTGATGGAATATAATCCAGTCCTTCAGCCTTATTTAATGCCAAGCCTTCCAAAGCTCTTTTAAATTCAGACTAACACTAGATTCCCTATCACTTCCATAAGAACTCCTATTTCTTCTTCTATCACGTCATCAGACAATTCCTCCCCTTCACAAAATACTCTTCCCACTTATCCCTTTCTCCTCTGCATTCAACAGTGGAAGTCCCACTGCATTCTTAAAGTAGTTGTTCTTGCTTTTAATTTCACCAAAAGTCATTTTTATTTTTCTCTGTGCTCAGTCAGTCCTTCCAGCAATCATTTTGCTTTTTATTTCTTCACATTTTCTCTGCAGCCATTTTGCCTTGGCTTTCCTGCACTTTCTGGTAATTTGTGGTAAGGACTATTGGACCAAACTGCTGAGGTCATTGGTCCCTAGGCTTACACACTAATTAAACTGACTTAACGCTAAGGACAACACACACACCCATGCCCAAGGGAGGACTCAAACCTCCGACGGGGGTAGCCGCACGAACCGTGACAAGACACATTAGACCGCACGGCTACACTGCACGGACCTGCACTTTCTGTTGACTTCATTTGTAACTGGTTTATATTGCTGTATTCCTGTGTTTCCCGGAATATTCTTGTACTTCCTTCTTTCGTCAATCAATTGAAGTATTTTTTTAGTTGTCCAAGGTTTCTTTGTAATTATCTTCCTAGTACCTATGTCTGTGTTTCCAACGTCTAATATTGCCCTTTTTACAGATATCCAATCTTGTTCGACTGAACTGCCTACTCTGGTATTCCTTATTGTAGCACCCCACCTTTAGCTAACTGCGAAAGCATCACATCCTTAATCTGTACTTCAGTATCCCACTTCCTTCCACACTGATTTTTCTTTGAACAATTCTCTGAAACTTCAGTCTACTCTTCATTACTAAATTGTGGTCTGAGTCTATATCTGCTCCTGAGTACATCTTACAATTCGATACCTGATTTCAGTATCTTTGTCTGACTATAATGTAATCCAGCTGTATCATTTCTCTGTCTCCAAGTCTTTTACAATTATCTCACTCCCTGTTATTCTTAAATAGAGTATTCACAATTACCATTTGAAATTTATTGCAGTACTCAATTAGTCTCTCTCCTCTCTCATTACTACAACCAAGCCCACATTCTCCCATAATCCTTTCTTCCTTTCCTTCCCCTGCAACTGTGTTCCAATACCCATGACTATTAGATTTTCATTATAAATTACGTACTAAATCGCCCATTCAGTATCGTATATTTCCCTTATTTCTTCATCTTCAGCATGCATACCTGAACTATTATTGTCAGCATTGGTTTGCTGTTGATTCTTATGAGAACAATCCTATTTCTGAACTATTCACAATACCTCACACTCTGCCCCACTTTCTTATTCATAACGAATCTTACTCCCGTTACATCATTTTGTGCTGCTGCTGATATTACCCTATATTCTTCTGAACAGAAATCTTTGTCTTCTTTCCATTTCACTTCACTTCACTGACCCTCACTATCTCAAGATTGAGCCTTGTAGTTCCCTTCTCAGATTTCTAGCTTCCCTACCACATTCCAACTTCTGACCTTCCACACCCTGAGTATTAGAATGTTACATTCTTGTTGGTTATTCCATCATTTCCTCAGTCAGCTCACCTGCTTGGCAGTTCTCTCATGGAGATCATAATGGAATATTAATCTGGAATATTTTACCAATGGAGAGATCATTATGATGCTTTCCCAGTTATAGGCCACACGTCTTGTGGCTACACCTGATATATCTTTAATACAGGGGTTTCCTTTTCCTTCTGCATCCTCATGCTATTGATAATTGCTAATTCGTCCACCTTTTACAGGCAGTTACCTACCTCAAGTGCGAGACAGCCCTGAACCTCTGTCCACTCCTTTGTCTTCTTCGATAAGGCTGTTGGCAGAATGATGATGATTTCTTATGCTGGAAGTCTTCGGCTAACATTCCTAATGACTTTAAGCAATGACTACGTTCTTCATGACCTGGACCCAGAGCCAAACACCCTCTCTTGATTCCTGCACAACCTCAATGCATTCTCTACCACATGCTTTGACTGGTCTACTTCAGCCCAGCCCGCCACTTTCCTGTACATCGACCTCCAGCTATCCAATGGCACCATCCAAACTTCTGTCCGTATCAAACGCACTAATTATCAACATTATCTGCATTTTGATAGCTGGCATCCCTTAAACAGCAAAAATCATTCCCATATAGCCTGGCCACCTCTGGACAGCCCCCTTATTAGTGATACACAACTCATTACCCACCATGCAGAATATCTTACTATGCACTAAGAGACAGTCTGCAGGAGATTTCCAGTGCCACATCCACATGTGCCTCTAAATCCTCTGACCAACCCTAGAAATCAACTGGAAAAAAACTCTTATACTCAAAATCAACACAGACTGGTAGAACTGGACCATATTCTTTGCCAGGGCTTTGAATTGTGCTTATATCTGTGTCCAGGAATAAACAACATCCTACCAATAGTAATTCCCATCCCCTTCAAATGTGGTATTCCACTGCCAACCTAATCTATAGAACATCCTAGTCCATCCTTATGCCTCACCTACTCCCAATCCCTTGCCACACGGGACATACTCCTGTCGAAGACCCAGATGTAAGACCAGTTCAATACATCCACCCACCAACTCAGCACATCTTACTCCAGTTCTATGTCAAGTTTATCCTATCTGATGCCCAACCACTTGTGAAAGCAGTCACGTCGTTCACCAGATCTGCTGTGATTTCTGCACAGCATTTTGTGTGGACATGACCAACAACCAAATATCCACTCGAATGAATGACAACTGCCAAACTGTGGGCAGAAGCAGGGATGACAACTGGCAGAATATGTGCTGGGCACAGCATGCTCAATTTCAATGGCTGCTTTACAACTCATGGTATCCGGATCCTTCCCAACACCACTATCTTTTCCTAAATATGTAGATAGAAGATGTTCTTCCAAAACATCATGTAATCCAATAGTCCTCCTGGCCTCAGCCTTCGCTAGCCCCAGCTCCACACTCACCTCCAACCCTTCCACATGATTTGACTTCACTTGTCTTGCACTGACACACTGTTCTTGACAGTCTATCTTGTCCTCTGTCGTACCTCCTTCTCTCAATCAAGTACTCCTTGCCACTGTGCACAAGTCCTCCTCCCTGGGGCCAGAATGAGCTCATCAGTGCTACATACCCATACCAAGCAGCTGCTATGTCTCCTGCCCATCTGCCATCCACCTTTCCCAGACATTCCCGCCTATTATTCACCTACTCTCCCACCTCATCTACCACTCCACTCACTCAATATAACCCCTCACTCCAGATGAGCAGCAGTTCTAGCACAATGCAGTCAGCCAGGTCAATGTGGACTATTCTCTCATTTATATATTCATCACAGACAGACTGAAAAACTGCTTGTGTGCTTTCATCGTTTATATGTCTTTGTTTGCTTCAACTTGAATCATTCACACTATTATCTTGGCAAAACTTGACTTGAGGTGTCTAACATCTCTTGGAAATATAAATCTCAATTAATCTACCTACATTAATACTTTAACCCAAGCGGTTATGGTTACTGTATGTCTATGTGATACTGCAAAATGAAACAAACTAGCAATCTGATGACTCTTCACATCATTGAGAGCTGAAGGCTACGTTAAAATTAGTTACAAACCTCAGGGTACAAATGGAGGAATGTTAATCGGGAACCAGATGTAAGAACAGCTTACACCAAACGTTAAGCGTCCGTAAAAAAGTATTTTTTCCAAGGGAGCTCACTGCTGCTATAAGTAAATAAACTTCCTTAAAAGGGTGATCCTCATAAAGGAAATTTCACTGGCACCCACAAGTAACACTTGGGGACTCTATGTGAAGCATGGTCAGTCAATCAGTAGCAACAACATTTATTTTTTACCTTGTAGAAACAGTGGGAAAATATTAACATGTCTTACCTCTCCACAGCAAAAATACCTTGTACATATATTGTACATTCAATAATTTCCACATGAGGATAATGACACATAAAGTACCCAATAGACCACAAATAAACACTAAGGAATAGAAAACAACTGTTAAAACTATTACAAAAGCTGAAAAACCAGAGATCATGAAGAACAAAAAGAAATGACAAACTGGGTGTAATAAAAATCTCAAATGAGATGGTAATGAATTGTTAATTTTATAACAGATGAACTGAGAGTTTTTTACTTTGCAGAACAACAATGAGCTACACAAAGGCTTAGTTTTGTGTATGAAGGATAAGGTAATGAGCTAAGCAGTCAAGATGACACGATTACTGAGACTGGAAAGCCCACATAAAGATCTGATGCAAGGTAATATGGTAAGTAGTCAATACAAAATGAATGCTAAGACTGGAAAGCAAACACCAAGATCTGATGCAAACAGTCACCCACCAAATAAAGTAGAGGAGACCTCCACTCAGTGTCTCAACTACATTATGAGTTGTTCCTTCATCCCTTCCATTACCTGTTAACCACAAAATGTAGAAAGGGGAAAATTTATCAAGGAAAATTCCAGAAGATTGTGACAGTGGAAATTTGAGAATGGAAAGAAATAAAAAAGAAGAAATAAAGAAAGGCGACGTTTCACACAAACACAAGAGAGATTTTCATAGATGGAGTGGGGGACGGGCGAAGGAAGAAGGGACAGAATGCTTTTCTGGTCAGTTATGTATGTCTAACTTCTATTTATATCTTTCACTTATTTTGTAGAGTAAGTATACATACTGACCCCTCCCCAAATGCACACTTCTGCTGCCACAGAATGGTCCAAATACAAGTCATGTCAGGAAAAAAAATCCCATCACTTATGAACTTTGAAGATTGTATTCAGAAAACACAAACAGAAAACAATCTGATATGGTCAAGAGCAGAACGCTTAGCAATTAATGACCAACAAAGAGGAATCAATTCTAAACAAAAATATTTCACAAAGGAAGAGAGGGTTCACAAAGGAACAGGGGGCAGCAAGTACTCATTTTCAGGGGATGCAATATTCATTACAGCAAACAGAAATATAGAAATACATATTAGATATTAATATTCGTAGCCTGTAGAATCAGATGTTCCTTTTTCACGGAGGGCGCAGGAATTAGTTATGGAGACTGGACAAAGGGGGGGGGGGGAGGGGGGGCAGTGGGATGTCACTTAGATTTCAGGCTACGATGACACATTTAGTACGATGTTATGACGAAATATTGCAGATAGATATTGTACAATCACTCAAAGGAAGAATTTTGTAGCAGAACTGTCTGAAATTATGAATCTCTTACAAACAAGAATATTGATTATTAATCAGTCACATAAAATTACTTCACTTATACTGCAGTAAGTGCCGAAACTGTCACACAGCTTAATGGTGGCACTTTGGTGTGAGATAATTGGATCTTTATTTTGATCACAACCACAAAAGGAAATTCTCTTTACTTTCTTCTCTGGCAGATAAAACGTTAACTCATCTTCCTGTCCACACTAGTACCCAACCTTTCTCCTGAGGTATATATCACACAAAATCTAAATGAAGATAGGGACTTAAACCCCATCCCAAGTGCAAGTCCATTACTTCAATCCTTTGGAACCCGCATTTGCAGCAAAACTCTTATAAAGTTAGTTACTTCTGAAATTAATCTCTTTAGCATTTTTTTAATTTTTTGAGTCTTCAGTCTTCTGACTGGTATGCCCTCTACATCTCCTCTAGTAACACAGAAGTCATTCTCTGATGTATTAACATATGTCCTATCATCCTGCCACTTCGCCTTGTCAGTGTTTTCCACATATTTCTTTCCTCTCTGATACTGGAGGAACCTCCTCATTCCTTACCTCATCAGTCCACCTAATTTTCAACATTCGTCTGCAACACCACATCTCAAACCCTTCGGTTCTCCTCTGCTCCGGTTTTCCTACACTCCGTGTTTCACTACCGTACAATGCTGTGCTCCAAACGTACATTCTCAGAAATTTCTTCCTCAAATTAAGGCCTATGTTTGATACTAGTTGACTTCCCTTGGCCAGGAATGCCCTTTTTGCTAGTGCCAGTCTGATTTTTATGTCCTCCTTGCTCTGTCCATCATTGGTTATTTTGCTGCCTAGGTAGTAGAATTTCTTAACTTCATCTACTTCACAACCATAAATCCTGATGTTACGTTTCTTGCTGTTCTCATTTCTGCTACTTCTCATTACTTTTGTCTTCCTTCGATTTACTCTCAATCCATATTCTGTACTCATTAAATTGTTCAGTCCATTCAGCAGATCGTGTAATTCTTCTTCCCTTTCACTCAGGATAGAAATGTCATCAGTGAATCGCATCACTGAATCCTTTCACCCTGAGCTTTAATTCCACTCCTGAACCTTTCTTTTATTTCCGTCATTGCTTCTTTGATGTACAGACTGAATAGCAGGGGTGAAAGACTACAACTGTCTTCACACTTTTTAATCTGAGCACTTCGTACCTGGTCATCCACTCTTATTATTCACTCTGGGCTCTTGTACATATTGTATATTACCCATCTCTCCCTATAGCTTACCCCTACTTTTCTCAGAATTTTGAACCTCTTGCACCATTTTACATAGTCAAATGCTTTTTCCAGGTTGACAAATCCTATGAATGTGTCTTGATGTTTCTTTAGTCTTGCTTCCATTATCAATCACAATATCAGAATTGCCTCTCTGGTGCCTTACTTTTCCTACAGCCAAACTAATCATCATCTCACATATCCTCCATTTTCTTTTCCATTCTTCTGTATATTATTCTTATCAGCAGCTAGGACGCATGAGCTGTTAAGCTGACTGTGTGATAATTCTCACTCGTGTCAGCTCTTGCAGTCTTTGGAATTGTGTGGCTGATATTTTTTCAAAAGTCAGAAGGTATGTCACCTGACTCATGCATTCTCCACACCAATGTGAATAGTAATTTTGTTGCCACTTCCCCCAATGATTCTACAAATTCTGATGGAATGTTATCTATCCCTTCTGCCTTCTTTGATCTTATATTCTCCAAAGCTCCCTTAAATTCTGATTCCAATACTGGACCCACTATCTCTTCTAAAACGACTCCTGTTTCTTCTTCTATCACATCAGACAAATCTTCTCCCTTACAGAGGCCTTTAATGTACTCTTTCACCTATCTGCTCTCTCTTCTGCATTTAACAGTGGGATTCCCATTGCCCTCTTAATGTTACCACCCTTGTTTTTAATTTCATTGAAGGTTATTTGACATTCCTATATGCTGAGTCCATCCTTCCAACAATCACAGCATCTCCGCTATATGGTGAGAAGCAACTTTCCTTTTCGTTATATTTTTACATTCCATCCTGGAGTTTCCATTGTTTGATTTACACCTGATGGCTTTTCTTCAATCATTTCTTTTCCTATTTCTTCACATTTTTCAAGCATTTTTTGCAATTACAAGCAACATGTACTGTGGATACGTGTTGTGTGTCTTTAATGCAGTGGTGTCCCGTGCTGGTTGAGTGTGAAAGACAAAAGAAGCAGACGAGTGGGCAGATAGCTGCCACGAGGTACCTAATTTTTCTGAAACCTGGATGTGGAGTCTGTCATGTAAGAGCCATCTATTTTTCTTGGTGTTCTAATTTTATTTTGGGTTTTTAACATGGTTGGAGTAAACGAAGATATACAAATGCATAGTTTTTTCAAGAATGTCAGTATTTATTCTTTTATTCACCATCCTCCTAGTTGTTTTCGTTTCATGTACAGGGATAGCCACTATGGTGGTGTTGGAATGGGGAAGATAACTGACTCAAAATTATTACCTGAAAACCACAGTTTATCCTCGGCTTTGAAGGATTCCTGCCTCTGTTTTAAGGATCATGGACTTCACACCAAAGAGGAGATATGTCAATGTTTATGTGAATTATATGAAGACGAGGAGGAAGGGTACATTGAGAATGAAGTGACATTGATTACGAACATGAGGATATAGAGCAATATGATACTTGTACAGATTCTAACCAATAGCTACAATAAGGAAGAAGAGAATGGATCAGTAGAAAAAATGCCACTTGAAGGTGAAGATGTTGCTCAATGGCATTTTTATTTTGACAGAAGCAAGGAAACCTTATGGATAAGTGATTCGAAATACCTAACCAGAATTTCACACACACACACAAAAAAAAAAAAAAAAAAAAAAAAAAAAAAAAAAAAAAAAAAAAAAAAAAAAAAAAAAAAAAATTGCAGCAGGATTTTGGAACATATATTGTGTTCAAACATTATGAATTACCTAAAAGAAAATGGTCTATTGACACACAGTCAACATGGGTTTAGAAAACATCATTCCTGTGAAACGCAACTAGCTCTTTATTCACATGAAGTGTCGAGTGCTATTGACAAGGGATTTCAGATCTATTCCATATTTCTGGATCTCCGGAAGGCTTTTGACACTTTACCACACAAGTGGCTCGTAGTGAAATTGCATGTTTATGGAATATCGTCTCAGTTATGTGACTGGATTTGTGACTTCCTGTCAGAGAGGTCACAGTTCATAGTAACTGACAGAAAGTCATCGAGTAAAACAGAAGTGATTTCTGGCATTCCCAAAGTAGTGTTATAGACCCTTTGCTGTTCCTTATCTATATAAACAATTTGGGAGACAATCAGAGCAGCCATATTCAGTTGTTTGCAGATGACGCTGTCATTTATTGACTAATAAAGTCAAACAGAAGACCGTGAGGTCATCCACATAAGTGCTAAAAGGAACTCATTAAACTTTGGTTACACAATAAATCAGTCTAATCTAAAAGCCGCAAATTCAACTAAATACCTAGGTATTACAATTATGAACAACTTACATTGGAAGGAACAAATAGAAAATGTTGTGGGGAAGGCTAACCAAAGACTGTGTTTTATTGGCAGGACACTTAGAAAATTTAAGAGACCTACTAAGGAGAATGCCTACGCTACACTTGCCCATCCTCTTTTAGAATACTGCTGCACGGTGTGGGATCCTTACCAGATAGGACTGATGGAGTATATCGAAAAAGTTTAAAGACAGGCAGCACATTTTGTATTATCACAAAATATGGGAGAGAGAGTCACAGAAATGATACAGGATTTGGACTGGACGTCATTAAAAGAAAGGCGTTTTTCATTGCGACGGAATCTTCTCACGAAATTCCAATCACCAACTTTCTCCTCCGAATGCAAAAATATTTTGTTGGCACCAACCTACATAGGGAGACATGATTACCACAATAAAATAAGGGAAATCAGAGCTCGTACGGAAAGATATAGGTGTTCATTCTTTCGACGCGCTATACAAGATTGGAATAATAGAGAATTGTGAAGGTGGTTCGATGAACCCTCGGCCAGGCAGTTAAATGTGATTTGCAGAGTATTCATGTAGACGTAGATGTAGATGTTGTTGTTGTTCTTGTTGTTGTGGTCTTCAGTCCTGAGACTGGTTTGATGCAGCTATCCATTCTACTCTATCCTGTGCAAGCTTCTTCATCTCCCAGCACCTACTGCAACCTACATTCATCTGAATCTGCTTACTGTATTCATCTCTTTGCCTCCCTCTACGATTTTTACCCTCCAAGCTGCCCTCCAATACTAAATTGGTGATCCCTTGATGCCTCAGAACATGTCCTACCAACTGATACCTTCTTTAGTCAAGTTGTGCCACAAACTCCTCTTCTCCCCAATTCTATTCAATACCTCCTCATTAGTCATGTGATCTACCCATCTAATCTTCAGCATTCTTCTGTAGCACCACATTTCAAAAGCTTCTATTCTCTTCTTGTCCAAACTATTTATTGTCCATGTTTCACTTCCATACATGGCTACACTCCATACAAATACTTTCAGAAACGACTTCCTGACATTTAAACCTATACTCGATCTTAACAAATTTCTCTTCTGCAGAAACACTTTCCTTGCCATTGCCAGTCTACATTTCATATCCTCTCTACTTCGACCATCATCAGTTATTTTGCTCCCCAAATAGCAAAACTCCTTTACTACTTTAAGTGTCTCATTTCCTAATCTATTTCCCTCAGCATCACCCGACTTAATTCGACTACATTCTATCCTCGTTTTGCTTTTGTTGATGTTCATCTTATATCCTCCCTTCAAGTCACTATCCGTTCCGTTCAACTGCTCTTCCAAGTCCTTTGCTGTCTCTGACAGAATTACAATGTCATTGGCGAACCTCAAAGTTTTGTATTTCTTCTCCATGCATTTTAATTCCTACTCCGAATTTTTCTTTTGTTTCCTTTACTGCCTGCTCAATATACAGATTGAATAACATCGGGGAGAGGCTACAACCCTGTCTCACTCCCTTCCCAACCAATACTTCCCCTTTCATGTCACTCGACTCTTATAACTGCCATCTGGTTTCTGTACAAATTGTAAATAGCCTTTCGCTCCCTGTATTTTACCCCTGCCACCTTCAGAATTTGAAAGAGAGTATTCCAGTCAACATTGTCAAAAGCTTTCTCTAAGTCTACAAATGCTAGAAATGTAGGTTTGCCTTTCCTTAATCTAGCTCCTAAGATAAGTCGTAGGGTCAGTATTGCCTCACTTGTTCCAATATTTTTATGGAATCCAAACTGATCTTCCCCGAGGTCGGCTTCTACTAGTTTTTTCATTCATCTGTAAAGAATTTGCATTAGTATTTTGCAGCAGTGACTTATTAAACTGATAGTTTGGTAATTTTTACGTCTGTCAACACCTGCTTTCTTTGGGATTGGAATTATTATATTCTTCTTGAAGTCTGAGGGGATTTCACCTGTCTCATACATCTTGCTCACCAGATGGTAGAGATTTGTCAGGCCTGGCTCTCCCAAGGCTGTCAGTAGTTCTAATGGAGTGTTGTCTACTCCCAGGGCCTTGTTTCGACTCAGGTCTTTCAGTGCTCTGTCAATCTCTTCACGCAGAATCATATCTCCCATTTCATCTTCATCTACATCTTCTTCCATTTCCATAATATTGTCCTCAAGTACATCGCCCTTGTATAGACCCCCTATATACTCCTTCCACCTTTCTGCTTTCCCTTCCTTGCTTAGAAGCGGGTTTCCATCTGAGCTCTTGATATTCATACAAGTGGTTCTCTTTTCTCCAAAGGTCTCTTTAATTTTCCTGTAGGCAGTATCTATCTTACCCCCAGTGAGATCAGCCTCTACATCCTTACATTTGTCCTCTAGTCATCCCTGCTTAGCCATTTTGCACTTCCTGTCGATCTAATTTTTTGAGACGTTTGTATTCCTTTTTGCCTGCTTCATTTACTGTATTTTTATATTTTCTCCTTTCATCAATTAAATTCAATATTTCTTCTGTTACCCAAGGATTTCCACTAGCCCTCGTCTTTTTACCTACTTGATCCTCTGCTGCCTTCACTACTTCATCCCTCAGAGCTACCCATTCTTCTTCTACTGTATTTCTTTCCCCCATTCCTGTCAATTGTTCCCTTATGCTCTCCCTGAAACTCTGTACAACCTTTGGTTTTGTCAGTTTATCCAGGTCCCATCTCCTTAAATTCCCACCTTTTTGCAGTTTCTTCAGTTTTTATCTACAGGTCATAACCAATAGATTGTGGTCAGAGTCCACATCTGCCCCTGGAAATGTCTTACAATTTAAAACCTGGTTCCTAAATCTCTGTCTTACCATTATGTAATCTATATGAAACCTGTCAGTGTCTCCAGGCTTCTTCCATGTATACAACCTTCTTTTAGGATTCTTGAACCAAGTGTTAGCTATGATTAAGTTATGCTCTGTGCAAAATTCTACCAGGCGGCTTCCTCTTTCATTTCTTACCCCCAATCCATAGTCACCTACTACGTTTCCTTCTCTCCCTTTTCCTACTCTCTAATTCCAGTCACCCATGACTATTAAATTTTCGTCTGCCTTCACTATCTGAATAATTTATTTTATATCACACATTTCTTTAATTTCTTTGTCATCGGCAGAGCTAGTTGGCATATAAACTTGTACTACTGTAGTAGGCGGGGGCTTCGTGTCTATCTTGGCCACAATAATGCGTTCACTATGCTGTTTTTAGTAGCTTACCCGCACTCCTATTTTTTTATTCATTATTAAACCAACTCCTGCATTACCCCAATTTCATTTTGTATTTATAACCCTGTATTCACCTGGCCAAAAGTCTTGTTCCTCCTGCCACCGAACTTCACAAATTCCCACTATATCTAACTTTAACCTATCCATTTCCCTTTTTAAATTTTCTAACCTACCTGCCCGATTAAGGGATCTGACATTCCACGCTCCGATCCATAGAACGCCAGTTTTCTTTCTTCCGATAACAACGTCCTCTTGAGTAGTCCCCGCCTGGAGATCCGAATGGGGGACTATTTTATCTCTGGAATATTTTACCCAAGAGGACGCCATCATCATTTAACCATACAGTAAAGCTCCATGCCCTCGGGAAAAATTATGGCTGTAGTTTCCCCTTGCTTTCAACTGTTCGCAGTACCAGCACAGCAAGGCCGTTTTGGTTTGTGTTACAAGGCCAGATCAGTCAATCATCCAGACTGTTGCCCCTGCAACTACTGAAAAGGCTGCTGCCCCTCTTCAGGAACCACATGTTTGTCTGGCCTCTCAACAGATACCCATCCATTGTGGTTGCACCTACGGTACGGCCATCTGTATTGCTGAGGCACGCAAGCCTCCCCACCAAGGTCCATGGTTCATGGGGGGAGGGGGGTGAGCGTAGATAAGAGCAACAAATATCATTAAGATTTTACCTGAACCAAATGGAATTGCCACAGATGCCAAAACCCCTATGGCTGCATTTCTATAAATTATATATCTCTAAAAGGTCAAAGAACTTGTGAAATACACAAATATTTCCACAGTAATAAATTGACAAAACAAATGCCTGCAGTGGGAGGAACAGACAGTTGATGGATGTGACAGTGACTTCATGTTGACAAACTGTGAAGAAATCATGACACCTATTGGGACTCCATTTATGATTGCCTGTAGAGAGTCACACCATGCTAAAGTGGAGAAACTGTGGAAAATCAATAGGATGGGACTGATAATGCTCAAAGCAAATCAGTTTCAGTAGATATTTGCTACTATTAGGATGCCTTCATTTTGATGATGTAACAACCAGAGCTGCAAGGCAACAAATTGAGAAATTAGCTCCTGTTCATGCCTTCCACTCTCAGTTCGTTGAAAACTGCCAAAACAGTTCCAGTTTGGGTGAACTTACGACGATAAATGAGATGCTAGTTGCCTTTTGTGGCAGGTGTGGTTTTCCCTAATTTATGCCTCGAAAGCCTGCAGAATACTGCATCAACATTTATTCAATTGTGGACATTAAGACATTTTATACTCACACCACTGAAATATATTGTGGAAAACAGTCTGAGGGCCAGTATTTTGTTCATCTGAATAAGCTCCTTGACACTGTCACATGATTGATTGAACCAGTAAAAATGTCTAAATGTGACCTGGCAATGAACAATTATTACTCAAGCATTCTTCTAGCAAAAGATTTGTTTGAAAGCAGAATCAAATTCATAGGAACACTTATAAGAAATGAAAAAGAGATTTCTCCAGAATTTATGAACGATCCTTCCCATAAGCAGGGTCATAATTATTTGGTTTAAAGTATGGTGAGTTAAGTAACTAAAAGGGGAAAAAAGATGTAATTCTCTTATCAACTTGACACGATACCGCTGAAATTGACCTTGACTTGGCGACATCTCTAACAGTACTTCATTAAGATACGCAAAAGGTGGTGCAGACTTGATAGATCATGTGTGTTCCACACTAAGAAAACAAGTGGCATATGGCAGTTTCTTTCGGGCAACTTGATACAGCTGGAATTAAGTCATACAAAATTTATAGTGCCAATGTTGCTAGATAAAATAACTACAGAAGAAGACTTTATCTCAGTGAACTTGCTCAAATGTTGGAGGAGCCGGACTTCAGAAATTTGATCAATGAACTGGAGGCTTCTGAAGGATACACTCTTTTCCCTTTCTAAGTACAAAAAATTCCTCAATCATCCCACCTAATATCATCTCAGCTGTTCTCAGGGGAATTTCTTACTTATGTGGGTCCCATAAAAATAACAGAACAACCCTTGCCAGTGAGAAATTCTCATGCAAAGTTTGTAAAACACATAGCACAGTGATTTGCGGAAAGGGGCTAGGTGGTGATGAAACTGAAGACTGGGAAGAGAATGAACACTGGGATATTTTCTACATCATGATGTCTTTCAGTTTTCAAACAACTGGAAATCCAGGATGGATAATACTGTCTTTCAGTTTTGTGTTTTTTTAAAAGAAAACAACAAACTAAGACAGCTGTACTGTAACTTCCAAAAAAATTCACATTCGAGCTCAATGAGAAACTTTTCTCTGGTTACCAAATTATTAATTTTAAGAGTCTCAATTCTAGTTTTCATGTATTTTAATGATATTCTTTTCAAATTTATTTTGGTTGATCGAGATATATGCATTACCTCATTTATTTCTTTACGAGGTACTGCTGCTAAACCCAATGTTGAATGTGTTTTTTCTTGCAGCTCAAATCTTACGGTAATGTATTATTTTTGTATTCATTATATAATGTTTGTCTACATTATACTGCTCTTCAAAAATTGATATACTTCCCTACAACCAAATATTAACAAAATATTGCATTATAAGTGGAGAAAAACAAATATTTTTTGATGCAGCCAATTTCTTGGCATGTGGGCTCCACTGCAACTAGAATTTACACAGGTTCCAGACGGTTAACAAAGGCATCACCTCACCAACTCCTATCTGGAACTCTCCATTAAGTGCTGTACATCAGTACTAAATCTCTTATACTTCACCTCAGTGCTGTGATGCCATCTGGCAAAAAGACACATTTTGCATAGACCCTAAGCTGCTTGTTCTATTAAATTTTATTCACATCAATTCATTACTGTTCTGTCTGAAACTATGGTGTCAGAAATATGAAAGTATCTTTAAGAATATTTACATAATTTTGAAAGAGATGTAGGATCTTCAGAGTTTATGGTAATGGCCAAAAAATTAAATTGGAAGTCCAGAAGATTTTCAACCCCATTCATCCTGAATATAAATCCAATGGCTAAACCATTTTCCTACCCTGTTTAGTCAAACATTTCGATTTTTTTTTTAATACAGATGTTAATAGATTATTACTTTTATAATTACAAAGTACTAACATCATTCCACTGCAAAACTAGGGATGGACCATCAACACATCCCTCTGCTTTGGTCTACTAAAATAAAAATTTACTAAAAAATGATTTGAAGTACAACAACATTTATTCTACTTTTATTCCATTCTTCAAATTAATTCCAATTGCATTCAGTACAATTCTTCACCTACACAACCGTTATTGTTTCACATATTTTAATGAGTGTCACCTCACATTTTGTCAGAAACACTCCACAAAATGAGGTGGTGCAGCAGTTCACAATGAACTGGGGTTGAGGTCCCTTTTCACAAGAGCACAGACTAATTTCTTTCCCACCTCTAGCTTGTTGTTTGGTCTCGACAGATATCACTACAAGCTACAAAATACTTAATCACCTTTCCTTCCTTCGGAAAACCTTCACCCTAGGAAAATTTTATTTCACCCAACAATTTTCACTTGAGAAAACCAAGTGGTATTACACTGGGTAAGATCAGAGCAACAAGAAAATTATTCATGATCTCTGACGCAATAGAACTCATATGAAACAGAGGTTGCACCCCTCTCAATAAGACAGATTAATGTGATAGTGGAGAGCTGCTCCAACACTGTCTGGACTAGTTTTCAGACTCTCCTCCAAATTTTCGTCACCTAAAACATTGCTTATATCAACCAAGGAACATGCTATTTTCTTCACTAATCAGAGGATTTCAGATGCTCAATTAGAACTATAAAACTGAAAATTTGTGGGATTTTCAACATATCCTCGTGATAAACTAACAGTTTGCCTAGCCGCATATCCATTCTGGTTGTTTTGTTTCCGTGACTGTTCTACTTCATGGTTATACTGAATGGAAAGGTATTACTAGACAGAAATATGCTTGCTATTTTCCCTTATCAGTAGTTCTGAAATTGCAAAAACCAATTTGAGGCCCGAGGCCCAAGGTTAAGAACACACTGGCAGAGCTCTGTAGTTGTATGTGGGTTAATACTATTACATTAAATGATGTGCATATCACACAGGAACAATAAGGGAACATGTGAGATGGGGCATAAGGCATTGAAAAACAGTTATCTTCCTCAGTCTATCGTAATTTTTGATGCCATTCCTCTCTCTCTCTCTCTCTCTCTCTCTCTCTCTCTCTCTCTCTCTCTCTCTCTCTCTACATTCAGTCCTGGCGAAAGTGGGGGAGGGGGACTGGGGTAGTGATAGGAAGGGCACCCAGCTGCCCCTGAAACCAACCATGCTGACCCTACCACTGATGTGAGGCAAAGGCACAAGGAAACATGAAAAGAAGAAGATCTGTCTTTACCTATCTATACCTGCTGTTGTGTCTAGACAAGACAGCCTAGACAGAATGAGAGGAAGCCGAAAGGCACGCGCTTAAACTCACGCAGGCTGGCATGAGGTCTGAAACAGGATACGTAATGCATGCTATAAAGAAAAGTACCTAGCTTCTGGAATACGTAACTTTAATCCATAATTGTATAACATCGCTCTTGTACAGATATAATCTCCATTTCAATATACTTGGTGATGGCGCCTTGCTAGGTCGTAGCAAATGACTTAGCTGAAGGCTATGCTAACTATCGTCTCGGCAAATGAGAGCGTGATTGTCAGTGAACCATGACTAGCAACGTCGGCTGTACAACTGGGGCGAGTGCCAGGACGTCTCTCTAGACCTGCCGTGTGGTGGCGCTCGGTCTGCTATCACTGACAGTGGCGACACGCGGGTCCGGCGTATACTAATGGACCGCGGCCGATTTAAAGGCTACCACCTAGCAAGTGTGGTGTCTGGCGGTGACACCACACCTGCCCCTTCCCTATCTTTCAGATTATAACATATACTTTTATTCTGAAACAGTGTTACCAGATTCAGATTACATTTTATTTGCTCCAAGAAAATGGCTACTTTCTTAAATAAATGATAGACTCATTTCACTGATACAAATAAAGAATTTGGAATGCAGTCTTTACATTAAGAACTCGATTATTTATTCAAGTTTGCAATATGGCACAGTAGTACCTCCAAAAATACATAATGTGTTGTGCTTGCACAGTGCCCAGAAAACGAAAACTAATATCTCACTCCATCACACAAAAGAAAATGGCAGCACCAATGCAACTGATCAATGATAGCACCTTATCAAAAAAATGTTATGAAACAACGCAATTCTCGTGAAATTAAATGGAACGACTTGTGTCCATGATAGAGGTGGTGTATATATCACCAACATTAGTTTTCAATACCTGACAAGGAAAGTTGCTACTCACTGCTAGTCACTGTCCTTATCCATCCAGACCTCCTCCCTGTTCCCATTCCAGCACTACACAGCCGTCATTTCACTGCCAGACCCAGTCTTTTAATTTCTTTTTATTTCTCTCCTTTCCTTACTTACCCCCTACCCCCCTCCCCTCCGCACCTTCTCTCCTGCCCTCCGTCTAAACTGCAACACTTCATTGTCCGCCACTCCCACCATGCACTGGGGCTGCTGCTCGCAGTATTGTTTCAGTTCTCTGAGACTGCAGACATGTGTGCAAGTTACGTTTGTTTGTTTGTATGTGGGGGGGGGGGGGGGGGGGTGGGCGGGGTGTGTGTGCATGCCTTTAGATCCATGGCCAAAAGCTACAATTGTGTGAATCTTTTTGTTGTGCCTATCGCAACTCAGCATCTCCGCTATATGGTGAGTAGCAACTTGCCTTCTCTGGCATTGTTACATTCCATCCTGGATTTTCCATTGTTCAACATTAGTTTTCAAGTGAGAAACGCTGTCATCACAAAATAGTTATTTTCAATTCAAATTTGAGGACTGAAACAGATTCTGTTCTCAAATTGAGCAAGAAAAATACAGTTTGCTTAAGCAGCACCAAATATAAAAGCAAGCTTACTGAGTCCCTCATGTTAGACATGTAACATAGTAATAAAATATTTGTCTCGACATATATTTACATCCTTGGAACAACATTAGTTACGTTGAACAATTTTTTTTAATTTTACTTAAAGAAATACAGCAACTAGCCAGCTTTACATATGTCTGTTTCTTGCAAAATGTCATTTCTACATTCTGCAGTTGTTACTCATACATATAAAGAGCATATAGTAACAAGACAGGCAACAATGAACAGCCCTAACTAAAAAGCTGGATTCACTTAATAGGTACTAAGCCTCTGGTAACTCATTTTCCCCATGGTGTTCATTTCACAGTGCAGCTTATAAAACTATATCGACACAGTACACATAGCACTATCTTCGGATGGAGTTTATTGGTAGTAAGATTATTATTTTATGAACTCCTATATTGTTGTCTGTAATACACACAGCAATTACACTTGGTATTTTTTTTTTTTTTAATTTAAGCTTTCCAATGACATTAGTCACATTTGGGCACTGGTATGAACCAATGGGAACAGGTTACAATTTGTACGGATCTCTCTGAACAATAGTTTTACCACCACACACTCAAATAATGTGTATAATCTTTTGGACATGTCTGAAAGAACAGACACAAAAACACTGGTATGACAACCAACCAGCTGCCAATTAGAATGAATGCCCACTGCCAAAAACAATGTGGACCACCTAGTGGCACAACATGCAGCAGTGCACAACATGCAAGATTTCAATGGTTGCTTCACAAGCTGTGCCATCTGGATCTTCCCCACCACCACCAGTTTTTCTGAACTGCACAGATGGGAGCTATCCTTACAGCACATCCTTCGCTCCCACAACCTTCCTGGTCCAAACCTAAGGTAGTTCACTGCGACATGCATTTTTCCTACAGCTAGAAAAAGGAAGTGCATTCCAAAAGCCAGTCCATCTCCGTACCTTTCGTTTGTGTGCCTATCAATGATGCAGTGCTTCTGCTTATCAGTGAGTTATCTCCTTTCTTCCTAAATAATTTGTAATTTTCAACCAGAACTTTCTGTGCATTATTACATCACATGTTACAGAGAAGAAACATTAGTTCAACTCTGGTGGAGACTTAACATAGGCAAGCTGGAGAAAAAACAGTTACACAAGTTGTTTCAGTACAGTAGTTCCAAGTGACTTCGTGCAGAAAGAACCACGTAGTAGGCGTGATTGAACTAAAACATAAAACACAGCAGTGGTGTCTGACCAATACAGACACTCAAATAACAGCACTTTTGTTTCGTTGGGGATTAGTTAACAATTCAGTACCACATCTATATAACTCTGACAGTATCATGGCAGTCACGCAACAAAAGGAAGACTTCAAAAACACAAACATTAGGAAAATAAAAGCTGACACTTCAACAAGCCCCCATGAGAACAGGGGGTTTAGACTAGTAATGATGTTCTTAATCTTTTCTAATATATCAAAATAGAGGAAAATATGAGACCACAGTAGAAAAAGTGGGTTGTTCAATAACTGCAGATTGTCCAGTGTGTATTAAGAAGTAGAAGAAGAAACTGTCATGACACGTTTATTGACTATGCAAACTCACAACTCAATTGCTCCCATTCCACCTCAGACTACATTAAAGGTCAATTTGTCACCTCAACAAACCAAAAACTTCTTTCCCTAAATGGATTCCCACCTCTGCTACACCTATAGAGAATTAGTAAAAACCGTGATCTAATCACAACTGAAATAAACAAATAAAAACATCCCCAGCTGTATCTTTGTAATGTACATGATCAAACTTCAGAGAGTATCCCAATGGCTTACATTGTTCACTAGACCCAAAGGTCAGTTACAGGTAATCCAAAGCAGTAAGTCCTAACTGTAGACAACCACACCACATCAACAATCACTTTGCCCCATAAATATATACTCTATTTACTTCAGAGGCACCCTGTGTCGCAGTACTCTGACATCAATTGGTACTTTGTCGTCTTTGGAAATATCTAAAAGCAGTAGCATATCTAATTTCTCTAGACAGGTTTTCAGTGTGATACCGACATTACTCCAATGACATACCTGTTGATTTGGAACATATGAGCAGTAACAAACTACATGTTTTTCTATGTATTTGGGTGGCTGACGTACTACGGTGAACAAAGCATCGGTCAGTAATGATTTTCTTATTTCATTTTTAGTAATTATTTACTTCTGGTTACGTTACGTTCAGTCATTCAAAAATAATAATCATCTGAAAAATGGGCTACGTTCATAAGTTCTATTAAAAATACTACTTACCCTGCATGCAGGGCACGCTCCTACAATTATTATTTCCTGTGGCTGCACTGTGATGGTAGTTGCTCCGTAGGTTGGTACATAGTTACCCTGAATGGGGGCAGCTTGATTAATATACGGTTGATATCCCGGAGGTGGTGGCGGCGGCGGCTGAATTGTAGCAGCATTTTCTGGCATGTAACCTGAAATACCGCTGGGTCAAAAAGACAGACGAAACATAAAATCAAATCACATTACGTCAACACGTTAACATACCAGGAGTAGGTGAGTACGGGGGTGGCTTATCATATTCTCTCGGCACTGACATTGTTTGCAATCACGGGCAAATTTTTACAAAAGCTGCAAAGGCTATTTGTTTTCTGCTGACAATTTCCACAGTCGATATCTTTCTTTTTTTCTCCTAAACAAAAAATTGAATACGTCAACTACGAAATCAAACACACTTATACAACTGTCACATGAACGGGTGTCAGAGATGCATTTGCTATATGTAGCATGCGTTTGACATCTACCTCGTCGCAACTATTACATCACACACAATTTTTACAATTGTAGGAGGATTTTCGTTGTGACTAAGAAATTCTTTCTAACTGTAAAACAACCTTGACAGTAGATATTGCCTCAGAGGCTCTACAAACGTGGACATATTATCAAAATTACTTTTAATTTCTGGAGGCAGAGCATTGTAAAAATTTGTGCCAGTATAAATGCACACACTTTTGCACAATCGTCAGATTTTTTATAATCAGTGGGAAAATCGTGCTTCTTCCTTCGTTAGATTCATTTTTTTCTGTTGTACAACTCAGTATTTTTACTTATGAAACACATAAGCGAAAATCCCATTACAAGTTTCTAAGACTTATATAGAGAAGAGTACATAATATTTTAAATAGAATACCATGTCCGGAAGTGCACCGTTTCCATTCTACGACGGCTTCAAGTCAGGTGCGTAACGCGTCCACGTCTGCTGAGGGAAAGAGAAAAGTCCCAAAGTTGCTTGTTTTGGTATGTTATAGGGTAGATAGGATGAAGTTTACTACATCAGACGGTCATATCATGTACGCAAAGTTTAATTTACGAGACTCCTGATAAAACAGACTAAGATCTGCAGGAACGAGACCTGACCCCTGAACTAGAAACTGAAAGGACGCCAGGTGGGATGGAGAGTGTGAACTAGAACATGCTTCGTAGGTACAGTGGCTGTACCAGCATTGGTGGTCACCACATCGAGCCTCTGTTATAAGGCATCAGTGCCGTTCCGTAAGTAAAGTACGCTGTTTTTTTTTAATAACGTAAACACTTAATATCTAGGTGATAATACAAAGAAATGTACTTACGTGATAAACGGATGTTTCGCTATGTTTCCTTTCGAATGGTTACATGATAGTCACGCTTAATTCAGTTCCTCAAGCAGCAGGAGTACGTGAGTTAAACATCTGAACTGAAACTTCGAGAACGGAACCGTACGTTTCCGGACATGGGTCCCTATTCAAAATATTACGTGCTCATTCCCCTCTACGAATCATAGAAGTTTGTAACACTAATTTCTGAACACCTTATTTATACTGGGAAACAGTAGTAAGCATTTTTGGTTTCTGGGAAAGATTCCTGCAAGTACATCTACACTCATTATTCTTACTAAAAGTTTTGGACCAAAAATTTTTCTTTCTTAGTGACTGGTTTCCCCAAAATATGATTATATGTTTTATTACAGAGTGGACGTATCCACAGTATCGTGATATCATCGAGTTACATTCCCACTCTCACAGACAATATGTAAGGCAAAAATCGATAAATTGAGTCTTTTGTGAAGGTTATATGATGAGACCAGTTTACTCCATTGTCAAACATATCAGACAGGAGCTTAGTTGTTTAAAACCTTTCTACATAATGTCAGATGTAGGAGATATAAAAAAATGCATATTTCCTTTACTTTCATTCTATTATGTCATACGGGATCATATTCTGGGATAACTCATCAAACTGAGCAAAAGTTTCTAATGTGCAAAAGTGGGTAACAAGAATCATTTGTGGTGTAAATTCAGGAACATCATGTAGAAACCTGTTCAAGATGCTTTGTATTTTAACCACTGCTTCTCAGTATATTTATTCCTTAATGAAATTTGTTGCAAGTAATATATCTCTATTCCCAACCAATAGCTCAATACATAGTATCAGTACTAGGAATAAAAACAATCTAATAAAGACCTAAAATCATTTACCTTGATCCAAAAAGGGGTCCGATATTCAGGAACACACATATTCAATAAATTTCCAGCAACCATTAAAAAATTGATTTCAGATAAAGCACAGTTTAAACAGAGTTTGGAAAACTTTTTGATAGTCATCTTCTTCTACTATATAGGTGAATATCTTAACAGAGACCGTTAGGCCAGCTTAAGTAAAAATGTCTTTTAGATTTCAGTTTTGACAGCACTTTGTCACAACAGTCAAGATCAGGTATTTTGTGTATGAAACATTTATTAATAGTGCATAATAATGTTTCAGTCTGACAGCATATTAATTCTGTAAATATTAGCTGTTCAGGTTTACTGTATTGTATTCACGTAGTTTGACAATCTCCTGACAAATGATCAGGGTAGTAAGTATTATATACAAATGTTTTATGTTATACTTTCTGGCATGTTCCACAGCCGCGAGAATCATCTCATATTTTGGGTCTATGGAACGAAAACTGAATCTAATCTAATCTCATCACGTGACATCAAAACATTCCACAATGCATTTCACATGTTGGCATTCACACTGCTGGCAGGTCATGTCACGCCACCCCACGCCAAGGTTTCTCAGGAAGAAAGTCTTGACGGCATCGTCACCTGCTAACATCGGAAGTTAACTTATTTTCGCCGCACTGACTCATTTTATAGTAGCAGATTTGGTCTTTTGCGTTTTATTAATCTTTATTATTGTGCTTTGTTTTCGTAGCAAATTGCAAATGTTTCATAACGACTTGAATATTTGTTCCATTGAGTGTTCTTCCACGAAAGAGGTCAGGTATCTGACAGTGAAAAATTATTTAGCTTTCACAGTAACAGAGTAGAGCTAATGCCCACACTCTATAGAGTGTTTTTTTTCCCCACTGTGTGCAAACTCTAGTGACTGATTGATGAGAGGATACAAAAAGGTCTAATGAGCTTATGTTCAGAAATGCATAATCTCCATGGTAGAGACCTCTTATTCAGTCATACTTTGTTAAGAGATGCAGTCTAATACATGCTGTACCATAATGTCACAGTTACAGTATGCATGGTTTCCTCCTAGAGGACGGTACTGTTCCTCATACATCATGCCCTAGTGCCCTGTCCCGCCATAGTAATTGGTTATGTTGTGTCCAATTCACTTCTCTTGCTGACTCACCTTGTAGTGAATATGAGACAGTGTTGTACACAATGGTTCCATATTCGAATCGAGAGCTTGCCGGCATGGTGTTTACCTATGGAAAGGCAAACAGCAATGAGTGGCAGGCAGCAAGGTTCTATCAGCAGACCTATCCCCACCAACAACCACAGCTTTCAATGTTTGCAACAGCGTTTCGCCGTTTGTCTGGGACAGGATCGTTTCTGGAAGCAGGAAATCATGATGGACATACCCAAAATGTTCGGACACCAGACTTGGAGGAAAATGTGATTAACACTGTGGAAGGCGAGTGCCGTGTCAGTACCAAGCAGTTGGGCTGCTAGTACAGGGTAACGACCGTCTGGAACATTCTCCATGACAATTGTTACTACCCTTACCACTTACAGTGTGTGCAGGGCCTACTAGCGACACACTTTCCACATCAGGAGCTGTTCTGTCACTCGTTTCTTCACCAGGCAAATACAGTTCTGGGATTTGTGTCATCCATCCTATTCACAGATGAGGCCACCTTTTTATGCAATGTGTTATCTTCCTTCACCTTTCATAAAAGTCATCTGTGGGAGAGTATGCAGAACCCCATGGTATGGTGGCAGCAAATCATCAGCATTAGTGCAGCCAGAATGAGTGGGTCAAGGTAATTGGCGACCGTATATTGGGACCAGTCTTCCTTCCACGTCGCCTAACAGGCCAGAATTGTCAGGGTTTTTTGTGAGAGATTTGCCTCCGCTTCTGGAAGAAGTGCCATTGATGATTCAAAGGGCTACGTGGCTGCTACATGATGGTGCTCCAGCCCACTTTGCCATTAACATCTGGATGCATCTCAATCCTGTCTTCCCTGCTCAACAGATTGGACTAGGGGGTCCAGTTGCATGGCCTGCTCATTCACCAGATCTCAACCCATGCGATTTCTGGTTATGGTGCCATCTCAAATGTATCATGTATGTAGAGGCCATTCCAGATGTGGAGAGACTTGAGCAGCATATTCATGCTGCCTTTCACACTGTTCAGATGCAGCCTGGCCAGTTCAATGTGATAGACAGAGCATGCTATGGCATGTACAAACATGTGTTGAGGCACGTGCAAACCATTTTCAATACATACCATAACTATGGCGGCATGGTACTGTACAAGGCACTATTCAAAACTTTCGAGACTGTCGCTGCCATTTGTTGAAAACCTTACCTTTGGACTAATGGTCACCATCGCCCTCAAAGTAGTTCCCATCTACAGGTACACACCAGACTCAGAACTTCTGCCACTGGTCAAACGTTTTCTGGAAGTCCTGTTCTTTGAGGGTGTTTATCACCACCAACAATGCTTGTTGAATTCTCTCTAGAGTGTCGAACCGACGGCCTTTCAACTTGAGTTTCAGTTTTGGGAATAGCGCAAAGTAGCAGGGTGCCAAATCTGGCGAGTACGGTGGGTGGGGTTCAATCGCCATGTTGTTTTTTGTCAAAAAGGTCCTGGTGAGCAAGGACGTGTGACAGGGCGCATTGTCGTGATGCAGCAGCCAGTTCCCTTGACGCCAAAGTTCAGGCTGTCGTCGCCACATGTTTTCATGGAGACGTCGCAAAACGTCACAGTAGTATGCGGTATTCGCTGTATTCTTTGTGCACAATTCCCGTGGTATCAAAGAAAATGATGATCATGCTCTTCACTTTGCTCTTCGCCTGTCTCCCTTTTTTGGGTCTTGGAAAGCCCGGGCTCTTCCACTGGGACGATTGTTGCTTTGTCTCTGGGTCATAACCGTAAATACAGCTCTCGTCGCTGGTGATAACCCATGACAAGAAGATTGGATCATCAGCTGCAGTCTGACGAAGGTCCGCGCACACTTCAAAACGCTGTGCCTTCTGATTGGCAGTCAAGATCCTTGGCAAAAATTTTGCGGCGACACGATGCATGCCCAGTTCACCAGTCAACATTCGTTGAAATGTCCCATAACCAATACCCACTTCATCTGCAAGTTCTTGAATGGTTCGACGTAGGTTCGCACGAACCAATTGTTGAAGTTTGGCCACAATGTCTAGTGTTGTGTGGCCTTCCCGTGTGAACATCATCTTCAACGTCTGTAGAACAGGCCCTGGATCGAACATGCCACTCAAACACATGCGTACGGTTCATGCTCTGTCCCCCAAACACTTGTTGAATCATTGCAAGGGTCTCTGTAGCACTTTTCGCGAGATTCGCACAGAATTTGATACACACGCGCTGTTCTGTTCGCGGATCCACCGTAAAATCGCTACACACCAAACACAGAGTATTGTGGATATCACTGTGGGCAAGCAGCACGTCCTTCCTGTTGAATGCCACTCAGCACACTGACTCATCAGATATGCAGCTCTCGCCACCTAGTGGTGCAAAGATCTACTACTCCTACTTTCCAGATGACAGCGCCAGTCCAGAAAATTTTGGATTCCACCTTGTACATGTTAGACTGCAGTCTCTGTAACAATGTTCGATTGAATAAATGGTCTCTAGCATGGAAACCGTGCATTTCTGGACTTAAGTTCATTAGACCTTTTTTTGTTCCATATTTTCTCATTGATCAATCTCTAGCGTTTGTACACAGTGCAAATAATCACCCTAGATAAATAGAAACATAAGCTGTTGAAGCACTTTTCATTAAATAACGTTTTAAGGGAAAAAATGAGTTTTAATGAAAGAGAAAAATGCAGTTGTTTATGACATTGTAACAAATCTGTGGCTTGCTAGACTTATGAACTCGATACTGCGTTATAGTCACAATGAAAATTAGAAGCAAATGAATGTGGCTTGGAGTAACTCTTTATTTTGTTAAGCATCATATCTTCATGTTCAACATGCTAATCAGAAAAATGATGTCTCAGTAACACAAAAGCATATGCAATGAAGTCTTTTTGTTGGGTAATCAAGTGAACAAATAAACATGGAAATCACAAAACACCAATAATATTAAAATCACAGAACTAGGCGTTTGCAGCAAGGAGAAGGCTTCTCATATCGGTCCTGGCTGCCAGTGTGTGTTTACATCTGCCAAATAATCAGCTGATCATCTGATGTCTGCCATGGCTGTCGCTCGTTGTTGCTACAAAGCTTCCTTCAGGAAAGTGGAGTGTCATCCTCGATTGATGCCGAGAGAGCTGTCCATGAATCATGCTGGGAAGTGTACATTTCGTCCAGAATGTGTTCGATGTTGAGTCAGAGTTGGCAAAGATTCGAGTGGATGTTGCTTGGTGAAAGGTGGAGTTTTTGTCTGGTTGTGTGGGAGATGGGGGTGTGAAGGTACTTGTATGATGAACACTGAGTTCACTCTGTCAATCAAGACAGACTCCACCTTGCCATTTACGAGGATTTCAAATGTTTGTCACTTTTGTTAATGGTATGATGGGGACCAGTATAAGGTGGTGTCAGTGGCCGTTTGATATCATCTCTTTCCAACATTACATGCTTATAGTACTTTAATTCTTGATGTATGAAGGGCTGCAGAGCACTACGACGTGGTGCTTGTCATGACCAGATTTGTGTCATCCTTTCTCTGAGATGGGCCTTGAATTCTGGTTTATTAGCATCGTCCATCGAAAACACGCTTGGACCGACAGACTCACCAGGAAGCTGTAGTACTAGGCCTGCTGGTGAGGTGTCCAGCTTTGGTTTGCACATGTTGTGTGTAGGCTGAGCAAAATCAATGGTATGGTGAATTGTCCACTTTGATTCATGGCACATTAGTGTGGCTTTAAGCAACTGGTGCCAACGTTCGACCAATCCATTACTAGCAGGGTGGTAACTTGTTGTTGTGTGGTGCACTACTCTGCAAAATTTACTCTGTTGGGAAAATAGATCGGATTTGAACTGCCGTCCTTTGTCCTTTGTTGTGTGGAGCAGACAACTGAAACGAGAGATCCAGTATGACACAAATTTAGTGGCTAGCGTCTCACTAGAAATATTATCCACCGGCAAAGCTTCTGGCCAGTACAAGAAATGGTCTATCACCGTCAGTAGGTAACTTCATTCTTCTGAAGGAGACAGTGGACCTATGACATCAATATGAATGTGTGCAAATCTGCTGAGACCTGGAAAATTGCTTACTGGTGCATAAACATTGCGAGCTTTCTTGCTGTACTCGTATTGTACACATGTGCACTACAAGTTCGACATTTCTTTTGTATCCCATTCCACACAAAATAGCTAGCTATTAGTCTAACTGTAGCTTTCAAACCAAGCTGGAGGAAGTTATGTAAACTTTCAAAGACTTGGTTGCATAGTGTCGAAGAAATGGATGGACACGTTTTCCCTTTGTACAGTTCATAGTACAACTTGGTGCTCGAGGCTGGAACATCGTCTGGCTTACGTCAAAGACCAGATGTGGTATCGTTTACAAAATCCTGAAGTTCCTGGTTAGAATCTTGCACCTAGGTCAGCTTCATAAAGTCAACTGTCTTCACATAATGCTCACCTGTGACAAGCAGTCTTCCACTACCTTATCAACTCCTGATGTAGCCTATGTCTTACATGAGTGTTGAATTGCGCTATGGATTTAATTGATTATATTGTCTCAGGAACCATGGACCTTGTCATTGGTGAGGAGGCCTGCGTGCCTCAGCAATGCAGATAGGAATATCATAGGTGCAACCACAACAGAAGGATATCTGTTGAGAGGCCAGGCAAATGTGTGGTTCCTGGAGGGAAGCAGCAGCCTTTTCAGTAGTTGCAGGGTCAACAGTCTGGATGACTGACTGATCTGGTCTTGTAACATTAACCAAAATGGCCTTGCTGTGCTGGTACTGTGAATGGCTGAAATCAAGGGGAAACTACTGCCATAATTGAATCCGCAGTTGGATGAAGGAAATAACTCCATAAACCTGTTTGTTGGGAAATTCAAGAAAACTGTATAACTTACGCATTTTTCATTGAACCAGAAATTATTTTTTATTGCATATACAGAACAACATTTACATCCATTCAGTGTTTGGACAATTTCCAGGTATTGTGCGTTGACTCATAAAATTAAAAAAAGTTGATAGATTTGTTTCCCTCTTCCAACTGATTGAAAATGTGACCAAAAATAAAGAAATAAGTCAATAATGCCTTTAAAATTTTATTCAAAATTGTAAAAACATAGCACTATAGGCTATCGGAAAAATGTATATAGCTGAAAAGTTTAAAAGGGGATCAATTATTTGACCCCAAGAATGTGCAGAAAGTTTTAGAGAAAAAAACTTGGACACAAAAATCACTCATCATCATGATCAGCTGGATTTGAGGTGGTAGGCCAGGTCATTAAGTCCTCATAGAAGTCTTTATTTTCTGTTGGTATATAGGTGATTATCTTACCTACATCTTGCATTTTTTCCTCATTTATAGGTATTTTTCCAGTGTATGCAGTCTCTAGGAAGTGTTATTTCATTCAATAACTTTGGTTTTTGAAGGACAATTCTTGTCTGAACGATGCCATCAGTGAATTCGGAGGCTATTACAGAACCCTTCAAATCAGTTGGATATTGAAGGTGTCAGTATTTAGAAATACAAAAATTTGAATGTTTGTCAGTACTTTTCGTTGATTTCTTGAAGAACTTTGGCCACCAATCCTTATAGTTCACGATTTGTTCTGAAGTCACCTTTCTCACAGAATATCCAGATTCTCTCGCTGTTTGTATCAATTCACAGTACTCGTCTGGAGTATGTATTCTGTCCATGTTCCTACTCTTACACTTGGTGGTACCAAAGATCCTATCGCACTGCAGGAACGAATGACCATGAATAGGAAAATATTGGTGAATTGTAGCAAAACGGCCAAGTGATACCAAGACAAGAAGAAACCTGATGACAGTATTATTTCAGTTTTGTCCACCGCAAGCATCACTAAAAATGTGAAGTTCTTTAACAGTTCGACTCATGTCCTGAATCTTCAACCAAAGTAGACTACATAACTCATCACGGCCTCTTTTAGCCACACCTTCTGGATATGTGTAGATGTTTGCTGATCCTGTTTTCACATCACGGATACAGAAAATGTACAACCAAAGCTTTCTTAGATAGAACATCTCTTACACCAGAATTTTTGGCAGTGGAAGATTTTGCATGTAGTCAGAGACAAGACATCCTACTTCTTCTTTTTCATTGCACAACTGCAACACTTCTTTTTATTTGGAGTAAAATTTCTTGGCTCGACGTAAATGGACCATTTTTTCAGCGACTGCGACACGTTTTGCGGTGTTGTTGAGAACTGGTGATTTGATCTTTGTTTCCAATCCCTCACATGTGCTACAGACCTCAATTTGGAGCCTCCCAAATCTATAGCCATGCTCCTCATTATAATATTTCCGATAAAAAACGTATTTGATGCTAAATGGGTAATGTGGATATTTCTCACGAAAAAGGTGGTGCAAGGTTTTTATGTCAAGCTCAGCACTTAGATATTTAATTTCCTTACTGCAGTAACGAGAATGGTGTATTGGGAACTCATTTACATGATAATCAATAGCACCTAGTATTTGTGGAGGTAACACATTACCCCTGTTAATATGTTTACCACGAATATCAATTGCAGATTTTCCAGAAGCAATCATAATAGTCAAACGGAAAAGCGCTTTATTTTTATGGCATATAAAACGGAGAAGGCACTTCTACAAACTTGAATTCTTTTGTTGGCACTGTTCAGAACAAAGAAATCGAAAACGTTGTCTCGTTTCTTAGTGTTTTCATTTATTGAACGGCGGCGTTTTGGATCACGTCGTATTATCAGACACATTAGGAGTGTATCTTGTTCATTTTTGTTTTGTCCATCAACTAAATTACCTAGAAAATATTTCTTCTCTTCAGGCGGGAAGTTGTCTGTACATTTCAACTTGCAAGAACACGAAATGTTGGTGTTTGATTTTGCAGGAATAGTGTTACCTATGGAGGTACTCACATATTGTTGACCAAGAAGACGTTGCCTCTTCTGTGCTTCACGTTTATAGCAGTAAACATTGCGAACTCCTTTTTTCCGCTTGTTTCTGAACGATGAAGCCACTTTAGAATCACTGCCGGAAATCGATGACATTATATAAGTATGTTGTAGCACAAAGAAATTAGTGATTAGCAAAAACTCTACACGAACACATAATCACATTAACCAACTGTTTGCAAACTAACTAGTTAAAAAGACATCCAGCAGACGGAGCAAGAACGATCTTGTTCCATGCCCTGCTGCCATTTCTTGGCCATGCGTGGCAGTAGTGGGGAAGACAGAAATAAATCCAATCTTTGTTTTCTCTTCCAACTTACGGAATATTCAGACCTTGTTTTCAAGGCTTGATGGGTTGGTTTTCGTTCCTTTCTTGTATTCTATAGTTGCGTGTACCCTTTCATAACTCGAATTCGGCAAAATCGCGGTTCATTATTTTCGGTGTTTATTCCCTTCTTTCAACTACCGATTCATTTTTTCCCGAACGCATTCAGCGTTGCAGAATCGTTAAATGATGATGGCTCCTCTTAGGTAAGATGTTCCAGAGTTAAAATAGTCCCCCATTCGAATCTCCAGGCAGGAACAACTCAGGAGGACTTTGTTTTCAGGAGAAAGAAAACTGGTATTCTATGGATTAGAGCATGGAATGTCAGATCCCTTAATCAGGCAGATAGTTTAAAACATAAAAGGGAAATGAATTGGTCACTGAAAGGCCCCAGAGTAGACAACATTCTTTTAGAACTACTGAAAGCCTTGGGAGAGCCAACTACGACAAAACTCTACCATCTGGTGAGCAAGATGTATGAGACAGGTGAAATACCCTCAGACTTCAAGAAGAGTATAATAATTCCAATCCCAAAGAAAGCATGTATTGACAGGTGTGAAAATTACCGAACTATCAGTTCAATAAGTCACAGCTCCAAAATACTAATACGAATTCTTTACAGATGAATGGAAAAACAGGTAGAAGCTGACCTCAGGGAAGATCAGTTTGGATTCCATAGAAATGTTCGAACATGTAAGGCAATACTAACCATACGGCTTATCGTGGAAGATAGAGTAAGGAAAGGCAAAACTAAATTTATAGCATTTGTTGACTTAAAGAAAGCTTTTGATGATGTTGACTGGAATACTCTCTTTTAAATTCTAAAGGTGGCAGCGGTAAAACACAGGGAGCCAAAGGCTATCTACAATTTTTGCAGATACCAAATGGGAGTTATAAGAGTTGAGGGGCATGAAAGGAAGGCAGTGATTGAGAATGTAGTGAGACAGGGTTGTACCCTATCCCTGAAGTTATTCAATCTGTATACTGAGCAAGCAGCAAAGGAAACAAAAGAAAAATCTGAAGTAGGAATTAAAATCCAAGTAGAAGAAATAAAAACTTTGAGGTTTGCAAGTGACATTGTAATTCTGTCAGAGACAGCAAAGAACCTGAAAGAGCAGTTAAATGGAATGAACAGTGTCTTGAAAGGAAGATATAAGATAAACATCAACAAAAGAAAAA
The DNA here is from genome assembly GCF_021461395.2 of Schistocerca americana. Lineage (NCBI taxonomy): Eukaryota > Metazoa > Arthropoda > Insecta > Orthoptera > Acrididae > Schistocerca > Schistocerca americana. The sequence goes on along the minus strand of NC_060121.1, from coordinate 409,478,572 downwards.
CGAGGATAATGGAATGTAGTCGAATAAAATCACGTGATGCTGAGGGAATTAGATTAGAAAATGAGACACATACAGTAGTAGATGAGTTTTGCTATTGGAGGAGCAAAATAACTGATGATGGTCGAAGTGGAGAGGATATAAAATGTAGACTGGCAATGGCAGGGAAGGCGTTTCTGAGGAAGAGAAATTTGTTAACATGGAGTGTAGATTTAAGTATTAGCAAGTCTTTTCTGCAAGAATTTGTATAGAGGGTAGCCATGTATGGAAGCAAAACATGGACGATAAGCAGTGTAGACAAGAAGAGAATAGAAGCTTTCGAAATGTGATCCTACAGAAGAATGCTGAAGATTAGATGGGTGTATCACGCAACTAACGACGAGGTACTGAATGGAATTGGGGAGAAGAGGAATTTGTGGCACAACTTGACGAGAAGAAGGGATCGTTTGGTAGGACACGTTCTGAGGCAGAGTAGCGTGGAGAGCTGCATCAGACCAGTCTCTGGACTGAAGACCCCAACAACAACATTGTCTTTGTCGCTATTTTGCCGAAAGGGATAGGGTATGGGCTTTCGGTATGTATAAATGATGAAATCTCTCGCTTCCAAGTGTGTACAAGAATTTTTTTATTAACTCACAAACCACCAAAATTCGCTATCATATGCACTCCATTGTTGCTGAGCCTGAGAGAGCTTTAGTGAAAAGAATGTGAGATACTGCCAGGCCTCGTCCACATACTTTTGCATTGCAGCACCAATTGCCTTTAGACTAGCATCTACTACGAGATATGGTTTTAAAAGCCAGATGTGCAAGAAGGGCTGCACGTGCTATTCTTTTCTTAGCTGCTGTAGACACGTTTTTCATTTACTCTGTCCACTGCACCGACGTTTTGCCTTAGGACGCTGTTTGTGTTGCTCCGGGTTTGCTAAAAAAATGAGTATGTCGTTAAGATATTCGAAGCAATACTGCAAGCCTTGTAAAACCGAATCTATAAATCTTTACCATGTCTGCTCAATCCAAACGTCGCAAACAGGTTTCCAAATAGGCCAAACGCCGTTGTAATAGCCGTTTCCGCAATATCTCTTTCAGCTACAGGAATCTGTGTGTATGCCTTTGCACAATCTAGTATGCGTAACACTTTTTTCTCACAATACGTAACTATAATCTCTCAATAGAGGAAAAGTGTAGCGATCTGGTATTGTCTTAGCATTCAGGACAAGGTAATTACTACATGGCTGACATGCACCTCTCTATTTTGGTACTAAATTTAGGGGTGAAGACCAAGTTCCGCTAGATTGGTGAATGCTGTCTTCTTTCAACATGGTATCAAATTACGCCTTGGTAACATCAGGGGCGAGACGTCTAGGCCTGCATGAAGTCGATAGACCTGGAGTAGTGTTGATATAAAGTACAGTGTTGTGTCACACCTTGTGTGAGACCCCAGGAGGCCTCGTGATACAAAGAAACTGTCCTAGAAGTTCGGCATACCCATCGACCTTCCATGGGACCAATTTGGCGTAGTGTATTGCATTGCTACGTCGGAATCCATTGGCAGATAATCCAGTAACATTATCTATTAGGCGAGCATTTGTGTCGTCTGGCAGTAGACGATAATGCGCTAAAAAATCTGCTTCAATTACAGGTTCGGTTACAATCGCCAGAGTGAAATTCCACGCCAAGGCATATCGTGGTCCCAGATCCAACTTGGTGTACTCCATTTCACATGTTGTGATGGGCAAATTGTTAGCCATGGAAAGAAAAAAACTAGGTGGCTGGTCGGAATTTATGTAACTGGGTCCACAGCAAAATATTTAGGTCATAACACTTGTCCATCAAAAACTTGTGTCCTGTCTTGTGGTCTATGGTGAAAAGGTGCTGACTATCTGGAGAAATTGCTTCTGCATGTCGTTTTCCCCTCACTGACGTAGGTACACGGTGAGATACACTTGTGTGCCTGGTCTCCATTCTTCTTGTTATACCAACACAGGTATGTCCAGACTGAATCATTGGCTACGGGGGAGTTAGCTAAGGAACGACTTTTCGTTCTTTTGCAGAACCGTTCTGTTGCGTTCCGGTCGGAGAGCAATTCGGCCATTTTCTTACTCAGCGCGTCAACGTTGTCATGAGGCTGTCATAACCCGCTCATGTTACCACCAAGGCGCTAGTACATGGCGTCGTAGTTCCAATGCAGGAGGTCAGAACGATCGCGTACTGAATCCGCCGCCAGATCAGGTACGGCCATGAGTGGCGTGTCTTTTTGTAAAGTTATAATGGCCTTCAGCTGTGCTGGCAGATGGCTGCTGCGCAGTAATGCAACAGGCACCGTACACATGCCAACCTCACTTCTTAAATGATGGAGATTCTGGGATGGTTTGCTGTCACTGACGTTCTCCTGTGTGGGAACCTGCTGGACTCGTTCCTCCTACAAAGCAAACACACTTCAAATTCGTTCAGCCTTTAGCTTGCATACAAGTCCATATCTGGAGGTGAAGTTATAGTGTCTTGAACCTTGGCTGCATAGCGGTAGTCCAGCTGACCAACGTTCAGCGCAATTTTAGTGAAATTGGTGGTCACTCTGGAGCAGAGGAAGCTTTCTCCATGTGCTTGAACTATAATCCTGGGTTGTGTGACCAAAACAGGGGTAGTAACACTGCAATTATTGATATTGATGCTGTGCCTGTCATTTCATTTAATTACAGAATGTATGTATAGCCACCTGCAGCCAGTGTGGCTGTAATTACATTCTGTAATTAAATTAATGCACGGTTGCTGGACTTGAGCCAATAACAACGTTTAAAATTTCTCTCATTTCACTAATTTCTGAGTCTCGGAGGTCTGCCAGAATACTTCTGTATTGCTGGTTTATTTTCTCTAGCTGTGATCACGTCGGGTTGTTAGGCTTGCAAAGTCGATATTGTGTTCTAGTCACAGCGAGGATTAGAGGCAAACAAATGTGTGGCTTGGAGTAACACTTTATTTCATGAAACAGCATGATTTCACATTCAATATGATAACCAGAAAGAATGATGCGCTCACTAACACAAAAGCGTATACAATCGAGTCTTTTTTCTGGGGAACCAAGTGACCGAATATACAAGGAAAGCAAAACTCGGCGACAGTTTAGGCCAACTCACACAGTCCGTCATGGCACTGGCACATCACAGCACCGCCACGTCAAGGTGTATCCACAATGTTCGTCACGGCACGGCGCTTTAAGCCAATTCAAGTCACCTGATCTCAAGTCGCATGGCTGTCTTCAACCATTTTTTCGCCGGACTTGCAATCTTCGCAAGATGATTTTCAACTGGTTTTATGTGGATGCTGTAGTCCTCATTTGTACGAAAATGACAAATGACATTCATTGGAATCAAATGGCAGATGGTTTGCAGCTTGCACATATAGCTTGCACATTTGTGAAGGAAGACAGAAGTGCAAAACAACACAAAAAAGAGTGTGGATCTGAAAAGTGTCGTTACATGGTACAGAAGGGAAATTTTACACACTATACAAGGAGCTCGAGGAAGAGGAATCTGCATTTTATGTAGTAGAAAGTTGAAGCACCAGTTTTTTTCATTTGTTACATCAAATTGCTCCCAGAATTACTAAAAGGAACACAGTATTACAAGCTGTCATCGCATTGCATGAAAAATTGCTCTGTTCTGGGTTTAGTTTAATTGCCAGTCCAGTGCAAATTTTTATGTAATAGTCATGTCTCCCTTCACGCCTTTCCCTTCAGAACTGTTTCACACACAATCCAGACAGCTACTTAAACAATAAATAAGTCCGCCACTAGCACATATTTAAACAAACAAGTTTAATGCAATATTGATGTATATTTCCCAAAAAGAAAGCATTTTGCCACTGTTGCTGTGCCTGAAGGTTTCAGTCCATTGCTTTCTGATACATTACAAATGCCTGACAACATACAAATAAATTCCACTTATTAATCACATTCTACCGGCAGTACTTTTTTCAATTTATGTCATAGCCATATTACTACCCAATACATTGTAAAATATTAAATACAGGTATGTATAAAAATCCACTTTGTAAATGTAGTAGAGGGGAAGTAATTTAGTATACTCATGTCGTAAAATTCAAACTTCTGCCTCACTGCTTCAATTAGTATTTCATCATTTATTGCAAATTTTAAGAATTTATAATGAATTACGAACAACATTCAACTGATATGAACCACAAAGACCACATAAAGATCTGAGCATGGCCATGTATTGCGAGGAAATGAGCTTGAGGTTCACACGATAAGCAATGGGCAGATGACGTCAGCCATCAAAACTTAGTTCCTGTGAAACCTCATGGGTGCCATGATGTGACATGATGGGATGGAACGGCCAATGTGGATGCCGCCATTTAAATTCCACTGCAGAATGTTTTGATGGGACATGACATAATGTGACGAGATGGACAATGTGAACTGGCCTCACAGAAGTCGACGACGCACTAAGGAGAAGGCGTTTTGCAGAGCTCCTGGTGGCCAGTGCATGAACCCTGTTGACGTCTGCCAAATGATCAGCTGATCATCTGATATCTGCCATGGTTGCCACTCGTCGTCACTACAAAATTATTAGTTATGAAAGATGATGTATAAGGTAAGCAATTTCAGTTTATTCCCATATGAGTACTGTTTGATGAGCTTCTATGTGTATATTTTCGCTAGGAAATAAACGTCGATGTTTTAATGTTGTTCCACCTCCCAGCACTTTACCACGCAAGACTGATCAAGAACATGTTGGTACATTATGAAGTTTGCTTTGGCCCTTAATAAACTTTATCGTTGTTAGTTGCTCATTCTAGTGCTACACTCTGACTCTTTGTATCACAGATAGTAACTTCTAACCTCACTTTCTCCATTCAGTACTGCGCTAAGTGAACTCAAATGATGTGATGTGATGGACATTGTACGAGGTGCATTCAAGTTCTAAGGCCTCCGATTTTTTTTCTCCGGACTGGAAAGAGATAGAAACATGTGCATTGTTTTAAAATGAGGCCGCATTCATTGTCAATACGTCCCAGAGATGGTAGCACCGTACGGCAGATGGAATTTTACCGCCAGCGGCGAGAATGAGAACTGTTTTAAATACTTAAAATGCGACGTTTTCCTCACTTGAACAGCGTGCACTCATTCGTTTTCTGAATTTGCGTGGTGTGAAACCAATTGAAATTCATCGACAGTTGAAGGAGACATGTGGTGATGGAGTTATGGATGTGTCGAAAGTGCGTTCGTGGGTGTGACAGTTTAATGAAGGCAGAACATCGTGTGACAACAAACCGAAACAACCTCGGAATCACAAAAGCTGGTCTGACGACATGATCAAGAAAGTGGAGGGAATTGTTTTGGGGGGTCGCCGAATGACTGTTGAACAGGTCGCCTCTAGAGTTGGCATTTCTGTGGGTTCTGTGCACACAATCCTGCATGACGACCTGAAAATGCGAAAAGTATCATCCAGGTGGGTGCCACAAATGCTGACGGACGACCACATGACTGCCCATGTGGCATGTCGCCAAGCAATGTTGACGCGCAACGACAGCATGAATGGGACTTTCTTTTCGTCGGTTGTGACAATGGATGAGACGTGGATGCCATTTTTCAATCCAGAAACAAAGCGCCAGTCAGCTCAATGGAAGCACACAGATTCACCGCCACCAAAAAAATTTCGGGTAACCGCCAGTGCTGAAAAAATGATGGTGTCCATGTTCTGGGACAGCGAGGGCGTAATCCTTACCCATTGCTTTACAAAGGGCACTACGGTAACAGCTGGATCCTACGAAAATGTTTTGAACAACAAATTCCTTCCTGCACTGCAACAAAAACGTCCGGAAAGGGCTGCGCGTGTGCTGTTTCACCAAGACAACGCACCCGCACATCGAGCTAACGTTACGCAACAGTTTCTTCGTGATAACAACTTGGAAGTGATTCCTCATGCTCCCTACTCACCTGACCTGGCTCCTAGTGACTTTTGGCTTTTTACAACAATGAAAGACACTCTCCGTAGCCGCACATTCACCAGCCATGCTGCTATTGCCTCAGCGATTTTCCAGTGGTCAAAACAGACTCCTAAAGAAACCTTCGCCGCTGCCATGGAATCATCGCGTCAGCGTTGTGAAAAATGTGTACGTCTGCAGGGCGATTACGTCGAGAAGTAACGCCAGTTTCATCGATTTCGGGTGAGTAGTTAATTAGAAAAAAAAATCGGAGGCCTTAGAACTTGAATGCACCTCGTAAATACACACTAATGTCATGGTACCGTGACATGACATCTTGTGCAAAATGGCCTTTAACACTTAGCTCGTCACTGCGCAGGATTAGCCGAGTGGTCTGAGGTGCTGCAGTCATGGACTGTGCAGCTGGTCCCGGCAGAGATTCGAGTCCTCCCTCGGGCATGGGTGTGTGTGTTTGTCCTTAGGATAATTTAGGTTAAGTAGTGTGTAAGCTTAGGGACTGATGACCTTAGCAGTTAAGTCCCATAAGATTTCACACACATTTGAGCGTTTTGAACTTAGCTTGTCCTCCATTTTGGCAGTTGCAGTGGACTGAAGTAGTTTTATTACAGTTTAATGACACTAAATCATTCTACTATATTGACGACAATCTTTTTAATAACAGTAGAAAATTCTTACTTGTACTGTGTAGTGTAACAGAATATCAGAAGCTGTTACACTGCCCTTCTTATTGCCTATCCGAATGTAGGTGAGAAAGAGATGTAATTAAATTTAATGCATGTAAAAGCTATTGCTTTACATTTATGTACTTAATTTTTATATTATTGCAATTGTTTATTGCGTGAATTTTTTGTTGTTGAGGTCAATGGCGACACAATATGCTGATGGGGGAGCCTACATTCCTGTGGCCAGAGATGCTGAACCACACACTGCTACAACTAAAGTGACAGCTAGCAATAGCGACATGATTCTGCCGGCAACTGTTCCGGAACTCTGGTTCAATCAGGCATGAGTTGATACTGTTGTAATAACTATAATGAAATTGTAATGATACAGTAAGTTTTTGCGGTTGTCTCATAGTAACAATATTAGCGTTGACACATGTCAGTATAATTTGATGGCAATAAGCTTGTACAAAGTTGATAGTTAATTTTTCGCCATCGTTGTTATGAAACGAAGAACATATTTTCTTTACAAAGAAAAATTAAACGACAGTTTATATGTATTTTTATACTGAAACAGTAGAAGAATTTTTCCAGAGGTACATATAGGTTGAGATTACAATCATAGTTTGAAATAATAAAATTTTTGTACCAATTTCACCAAAGAGCAGAAGGTTTGACTTGTTTTTGACTGAACTGCAATTTCTGGAAACCAAGTAAATGGATTTTGTTTCCAGATCAGTCTCACTCTGATACAAAGGATCTACAAGTTTGACAAAGAAATACATTACTGTTATACTTCAAGAGTTTTATGTAGTTTATGCTCTGCTTACGTGAAAATCAAGCACAGTCAAATTGATTACCTAACAGTCATTCAATCTAAACACAATTCCTTAGGTGAGAAGTGTAGCACCACAACAACCATCAGTCATAATGTTGATGACATCTGCAAAAAAGGGAAAATTGTTCTGTCGCTTTGTACATTGCAGTAACTCATTTATAAAGATCAGTAACACTACAGGACCCAAACTGGATCCTTGTGGCACTCCACATTTAATAGTCATCCATTCTGATGAAGCAAGACCATTACAAAAATCGTCTATTTGTCTAATACTACTTTCTGCTTCTTTGAGGCAAGCAGGTATCCCGCAGTGACTCGCTCCGTTATACAACCAGATGTATGAGTGGCAGTTGTTCCACAAACAGTTTCCAGACGCCTTGCAGATGCGAATTTGCAATCACGTCGTCCTCACTGTGTACTTTCATTAACACCGAGACACTGGCGACTCCATCTACAGTGGTGCTAAGCCAGAATGACATGGACTGCCACAGATCAGCATAACATGGTGTTTAGTGATAGATCACGATTGGGTGTGAAGGTAGCCTGGTGGATAGTATGTTCTGCCCACAGCGTCAAGAGCCACACTGCCTACACAGTTGGCGTAATGCTCTGGGAGGCCATAGCCTGTGGCAGGTGTTCCTCTCTAATTGTGGTATGTGGAGCCTTAATGGGCTAACGTTATGCTGATGACATTCTTCAGCCTCATCTGTAGTTTTTGCTGAGATACGTTAGGTTCTTCAGGGCTTCTTTAAACCCCTTAGTAGTTGTAGAGCAATGGCACATTGTGCTGCACCTTCAGATCCCACAATAGAAAATTTTTGTTGGTCTCCTTCTTTTCAACTTTGGGTTTCTTTGTGTAGCCTGCAGCTGGCAGCGGTGCTGACAGTGAAAAAAGCCATGGATGGACTGACATCAGGACTCCAACATGGATTGCGTCAGGAGAGATCTTATTGCGCCACTTGAGTAGATGGCTGTGCTGCTTGGGCAGCCGATATCACTGCTTTGAAAACACTCTGCAGTGTCTTGGCAAGGTGTACGAACTGTTCAATCACTGTGGATAGTGAGGCGACAATCGTGGCCAAGTCTTCATTGGCCATGGTGGATGGTGCGGCATGGCAGGGCATCAGTGTGGATGTCATTGGTAGTAAGCACACCAGTGACACCGGTCACTGTGACGATGTTTTCAGCAGGGCATGTACTGGAACGTATGCTGATTTGCCTGCTCAGCAGTCAAGCCTGTGGACCTAGCGAGAAAATATGAAGAACACTAGTTTTCTTATGTTTGTAAAAACTCTTCTCGAATATTCCATCGATCTTGTATTGTCTGTCTCTTCCCATCCATGGTAGAGAGAGGATGTGGATTTCTGTTTAGTTCACTAATTATGTGAAAAACATTACTTCTCATAGTATGAAGTTAAGTTCACTTACTGGTTCCTTATTTCTCCTTTCTGTCTATCTATGTTACCAGAACATATAAACTTTGAACAAACAAGACATTTATGCATAGCATGCTAGACGCTGTAACAGTGTCTTCAAGGAAGAAGAGGAGGTAAATAACTTGAAGGCTCGAAGGACTACCATCTAATAATCCAATATTTTACGTTATATATTTTTCATGTTTACAAAAAATCGTAAGCCTGACTGGAGTGTGCATCACTGTGTGTCAATTAGCAGAGACACATGCTTCCGAGCGAACACACTATTGTTGCGCCTTTTATGCAGCGCCAGCAATTTCCATTTCAATCATTACTCTTAAAGATATTAATTAATCAATAGGACTGGCGAACTTTCCCTGGACGGTGCCACATAGATTAGACATATACAATAATTAACTGATGTAAAACATATTGTGTAACATTGTAAAATATGCCCTATTTTTTATGTACTTTCTTTCATGATTGGAATAGTGCCAAGAGTAATTGCGCTTGGTAATGCCCTGATCAAAAGTAGTAGCAATACCTTACCCCATCCAGTCTCAAATTTGAAGATTAAAAAAAAACCATCAGAACTTTGCATTATGATTGTTTTGTTTTTTTGTAATGTGGATAGAAAAACTGGAAATGGCAACAATAAGCTGCAATACTGGTATAGAATATATCATGTACAGATCATGAAAATTCTCGCAATCAGTTTCACAATTAAAATTCAATTTTATTTCGTATTTATAACTTTGAAAACGGTTTACAAAATGGGACCAGTTAAAAAGTTTGTGCCGACTATTGTGAATAATATAGATATACGAAATGTCGCAGCAATGGCTGCGGCAACTAATAATAGTGACACTCAAAATGTCGATCACATCGCCAACAGCCAGAAATATTTTACAAATTCAATTTATGCTGATGACAATAATGTCTTGTCTCATAACGCTACCCCACTTACGGTAGACGAGACTTATTCCCAAGTCTCACCGTGAAGCATTTTCTCGCATGATGTCAGTGAAAGACTAGTGCAGAATCATTAAATTTCAGTTTCTCCATGTCAACAGAACTTGTTTCAAATATGATGGCTCAAGATGCGGTGTGTACACAAGACGCTAATGCATCTTAATGCAGGACATGTGTAAAGGCCTCACTGACCTAATGAGGAATTTATTTAATAATTTTTTTACACAATAAACCGAAAAACGTATCCTTGCATCCTTGAGCCCCCGTTTCGCGATGTACAGTCGTGGACAAAACGAGCGAGACCCCTCGCCTTTTCGTTATGCTGATCCGCACAGCTTTAAAGTCTACTACACAGCATAACAGGCAAGGCGACGAAGTTCTACCAACACACTTTGCACAGGCGTGAAATTGACAATCTATCCGAACTTTGTCAGACTGTTTTCAATCATGTGTAAGACTGTATTAATGCTGATTAGTGTGTTAAACAGAACACGTAAATATAAGATATAAATGATAGAAGAAACGCCAATTAGTATGAACTGTACTAATAAAAATGAATTTCAGGTTATCGAGATAACGCAACTGTTCTAGTAAGACTAAGTACCCCAGATCGTTAAGAATTAGCAAAATATTATAAGCATTCGGCCGCGAAATGGTTTGTGTCAGACCAGTCATAGTGGATTACCGCTGCTGGCCTACCATGAAAGTGTGCAAATTTAGCAATGCGCAAAGATACATAACGAAATTCACTTAAAAATCATTCGGTGCCACACGTAGGTCAATTCAGTTATTGGCAGAGGCGGAAAAAGGAAGCCAGTAACAGGTATGAAATTCTATAAGAGTTTCATATTGACATCCACAGGGCGGCAGTACAGAATAAATGTAGCAATAAAACGTATTGGGGGCGTGAGAATTTCTTAAAATTGCTTTACTGATAGTCTATCTGCCTCCATCGAAGTTATAACCGAAAACAAATCAGACCTCCCTTGCAGTAGCAAACACCTTTCACTACACTAGTGGACAACCCAGGCAAACAGCCCTCTGTTATTACCCCAGACATGCATAAGCCGGCAATTTCGAAATGAAAATGGCAAAATGATCTGCAGTTTTTGTTGCATAGAGCTTTCTGGACTCTAAAACATGAATTTTCTACCTTTACGTCATCACTTATGTGACAATCATTTGGGATGTTTATCGAAATAACAAAATACTGTTATTAGCGAGTAACGGCAACGGGTTCCACACAGTGCTGGTGACTACTTTGAAGGAAAGTAACAAGTGCAAACATGTAACTCTTTTGTATCGGTTGTGAATAAATAGTTGCCACTCTTTAAGTTCCAACACTCGTATAGTCTTACATATAATAGAAAACAATCTGATAAAGTTTGGATAGTTCTTCAATTTCACGCCTGTGCATAGTATGTTGGTAGCACTTCGTCGCCTTGCCTGTTATACTGTGTAGCAGACTTTGTAGCTGTGCGGATCAGCATAACGAAAAGGTGAGGGGGTCTCGCTCGTTTAGTCCATGACTGTACATCTAGCGGTTACAGAGGTCAAGGATCACACTTTATTAATAACTATAGTACAAAGTAATATCTCCAGTTACAGTTGCATTCTCAGCATGGGGTTTCCAAATACACCAACATGATAGATGCATGCTGCTGTTTTTCCAACTGCAGAGAGGAGTTCTCCAAGTAATTCGAAACTGCTAAAAGACGAAGCACTCAAAAAAGTCCAAGTTGACTTAACTACATCCTACACTGCCCGCAAAACCTTTAGAATTAGTGCCCTTACATGCTGTCAGACCCTATCCGCAACAGAAGAGAAGTGTCAAATATGTTATTGCCATTTATGATGATTTCATAAAATATGTTAAGCTGTATGTAGTGCAATCTGTGACTGTAGGTTCCGTTATTAGGAGAATTACAAAAGGTTACCTCCTGAGATTAAGGAACCTACAGGTGATGTTAACGGACAAAGCACCATTCTATGTGGGCAATAGAGAGAAGGAATTTACTAACAAAAAAAAGATAAAACATATATTAGTATCCAGATTTCACCCTAAGTTTATTCCAAGGGAGAAACGAAATTCAAAGAATTTAACAGGTGTATATGCACATATACACCCCACAATCACACGCAATGGGTTGACCTAGTCTCACCATTTCAACAAATCATTAACAACTTCCTACACACTTCAACTGATTTTTCACCCACTGAACTGGAGTTTAAAATGAGAAAAGTTGACAAGTGGGAAAAACCAGTGCACAGAGAGCCCAGGTGAGAGATGTCACTTGAAGAAAAATTGCTCCAGGCTTTGATTAATCTGGAGGACAATGGCGAACAAAGGAAAAAGTCGCACGACAGAAGCTTAGGATGCCCTGTACAATTTCAGAGTGGGACAAGAGGTATTATTACAGATGCACCCTAAATCTACGAAATTCAGGAAGTTCAACTGTAAATGACAGCTCTTGTACACTGCGCCATTTATAGTTACTTAAATCCCACATCCAGTGGCATATACATTAGCCTAATCTAACAGTGTTGAGGACAAGGCACTTTATCCATACAAGAATCTAAGAGAATTTGTACACTGAAAGAATTGGACAAAAGTCAAACCCCATTTGAAGTACTGTATATGAACAACTGAAATATCTGAATATAATATGTACATAACAATAGTTTGTTTGGTTTAAAGAGGAAATTTTCGTTTTACTTATTTATATGTTTTTAAAAGGAAGCAAAGAAAGTTATTGTAATTTAAGATTCTTTTTAATGTCAAGCTATATAAAGCCTGAAAGTCAAACACAGTTACAGTGGTGTCTATTCATTATTCAATATGTACATTTATCACATACAATGTGGTAATGCACTTGAGATGTAAACAGCGAAACAGCATTACGAGAGGGTGAGGATGCACAGGTGCAGTAGGAGCTAACACACAGTTCAGCAATCTCAGCACATGCGGAGAAAGGGGTCAATCCAACATGTCACTTAGCACTCCAGATGCAACGCAGTCTTGGCATCTAGCTGCCATTAACCTATATCCTGAAGGTCTTAATATAAGTTAATTACTGTTAAAATGAAGGTGTCTAAATTAAAAGGATAAAACTAATACAATAAGGAAGTTTAAAACAAAAGAACATTTATAGGGCAGGAAACAATGATTAGTTACAGAAACATATCTACACATACACCACTATTTACAGTATATACAAATTGGTATGGTAATTAAATACACAATGAATGAAACACTGTAAGAAAAGTATCTATGTACAACGAAAGAAAGAATAATTGTAGGAGTATCGTCACATTCTGGGCAAAGTATGAAAGATACTGATGTTGTACCCATCTACAACAGCACTTATTAATTGCAGGTGTAATCGCAGTATGAATATGGAAGGACTGAAAAAGGTAAGTTGAAAGATTGGACATAATCTGAATATTTGCACTCTTATGAAAGAAGGTTGGGTTTTGAAAATTAGAAAGGAGTTGCCGAATTTACAATTCAACATGCTTGAAGTAAAAACATGTGTGTGCATGAGGAGAAAAATATGTCAGTTTGCCATAGAGCGACTACATTCTTAGTTTATAAGTTATTATTAAATTTCTTTTCCAGGTAACGATGCAAGGACATGTCCTGCTAATAGCAAGAAGGAGAATTTAGTTGGCTGGTGCTAAAGAATACGGGTCACACCACATGTATGCAAATATGTTATGAATGTGACACTGTGAATGAGTGTGTATATATGAAGAGATTACAGTATGTAGAGTGTTGTTAAATGAAGTTCATTTCTAGTACGACCAAGGAAAAAATGGGTCAGACCTCATATTAAAAAGTGCAAGCTATTGGTATGGGCGCCAAATATGAGTATTCATGATGCATTTACAGCGGCTCATGAGTTATCTGAACTTCCTTCTATAATATTTTCTCGGCACAGTCTTCATAGTGACATGTTATGTATTACATACACAAAAGTGGTATCCTGAAGAAATAAGTTAGGTACACTGAATTACGGTCACTACAGGTACTCTCAAACTAGAAATACTGATAAATTATATGCATTAAACTGACATAATTCTGCTATTAGTTCACAAAAGCATTAAGTACCTAGTTTCACAAAAAATACAAAGAAGTGTCCACAAATAGATTACTCAATTATTATATGGTGTGTAGACGATGGACTTCAGCAGCAGATGGAAAGGAATGCTTCTTGCTGCTCCCTGTTACCATTCCTTGCAGTTCAGTAGACGAATTCCTAGTAGACTTGGGAAAGATGTTGCTAAGCATAGCTATCTGCTTGTGTTGGTTAACATGTAATGAATATTTCTTCTCTTTTGTTAGCAATCCAGATTTACAGACATGTAAGTCAGACGAAAAATAAGGACAGTGATTTACACATATCATCAAACTTTTTATATGTATATTGTCCTTTCAGCCTGGAAATTGAAAGAAACGATTTTAAATATTATTCTATGTAAGGTAATACTATTGCATGAACTCAAAGATTAAGAGAGGTACTTGTTCATGGCAAATCTAAAACAGACAAACAGCCTTTGAATGATCAAAGAAAATATCAAGCACTGTGTATTTAAAATGATATAAGATGTTGTCATATACATACTAAGAGCGAAAGTAAAATCTTAAATGACATACAGTGGTTCTGAAATGTTTTTTCTGTACAGGTTATAAATTTTATAGTGAATATGTATAAATTGTACCCTACATGTACCCAACATGTCAGCAACACATAAATATAGGCTCAGATCAGCTAAGATTAAATCAAATGATTGAACTTTAATGCTTATTTTGTATATGTTATGTGAAACAATATATGTCTTGACAAAACAGAGGCCAGAAGGAATTATTCAGTTATCAAACGCTTGGCATGTGCTACATTTACATGTATTGTTGTGAATGTACTGCATACATTCAACCAAACGTTTTCAGTTTGTTTGTAGTGACGAGGGTTGCTGGACTCTGCTGCAAGGGATCATGTACGGTGAAACCATTTATGGACTTACATGAAATCTGGTAAGATCTCGATTCGATGCTAAATGTACAGGTTGGCCTTGGACACTAAAATATGTGACGCACAACGTGGCTCCAACACCACAGGTCAGAAATGACGGGCCTTTCCGTTGCTGCACTGGAAACTCACACTCGTGCACTCGCCAATACATACTACCCTGCCGGGCACCTCTATGGATATTTTGGCGTCACGAAATTCAGTATCTAAAAACTACAACAACAAACTCTACTGCGTAGCCATGTTGCACCAACGGACTTACAAGGCGAGCATGCTACAAACATTGCTTAATGTGTATGAGCGTAGCTCTGCAAGAGGAATGTAGTGGTTACTCCTTAATAATGGAACTGAGGACTCTAACTGGAACAAGCCCTTTCTTGTGACATGGACCTGGAAAATTAAACTTTCAATATATGTAAATAAAACTGTAAAAAAAGAGTGAGCTGGCATGTGTAGGGAATATATTAAAATAAATTTGACCATCGATAAAGGTATTTTAAACCCTGATCAGGCCAAAGATACAACATAAGTTATGACTGAAAATAAATTTTAATGTGTTGTGATTCCACGTAGAAAGGGCACCGATACTGTATACTGTCGTCCAGCGACTGGTCCACACCAGTATACAGTAGGGGGACAGCTGTTGTCGAACTTATACTGGTTTACCAACATGGCTAAATGGTTTATGTTTTACTGTCTATTTTTATCCGTTCGTTCGCCTAAGTAGTTTACAGCAAAAATTAAAATGCTGTATTCCCAAAGCACTGAAGCCTGTGGGCTTAGCGAGAAAAATGAACATTAATTTTCTTATGTTTGTAAAAACTTCTATAGGACGTTACATCAGTCTTGTATTGTCTGCCTTTTCACGTCCAATACAGAGACAGGACGTGGATTTCTACTTAGTTCACTAATTTTCTGAAATACATTGATTCCCATAACATGAACTCAAGTTCACTTAATAGTTCCTTATTTCACCTGTTCTATCCATCTGCGTTAGTGGTATCTGTAAGACGCCATAACATTGTCTTCAAAGAAGAAGAGGAGGTAAATAACTTCAAGGCTCAAAGAACTGTCAACTAATAATGCCATATTATATGTTACAGATTTTTCGTGTATACGAAAAATCATAAGCCTGACTGTCTGGACTGTGTGTTGCTGAGTGTAAATTAGCGGAAATATGTGCTCCCGGGTACACTCACTATTGTTGAGCCTCTTGTTCGGCGCCAACAAATTTCCGTTGTAATTATTATTCTTAAAATTATTAATTCATCAATAGAGGCAGTAGAATCCTTCCCTGGGGGTGACGTGCCAGCCACCACAGTTCTTGCACTTGCGAGTGTGTATCTTGGGTAGTGGGTATCATGCACTCACATTTTCTCCCATACACTTCATGCATGCCTTGAGGAATATACAGGATTAACTGTAATAAAATCGACAAACTGCAGGGACGGATCCCAGATTGGAAATGGAGGAATAAAGTCCTATGAATATGTGTCCAGGAATGCATCGTTGCCACAGTGGGTGGCACTGACGAGAGAAACTTCCCCTGACCACGAGTCGAGCGTTCCTAGTGTATTGAAAGATGTGTGATTGATGCAGTGTACTGCAAGCAGCAGAATGGTCCGGTATTCGTGCCGAGAACATGCCGAAATGGTGTTTGTATACAGCCAAGCAGATGGAAACGATCGAGAGACATATCCTGTAGAACCCAGTCCTTCATGTCTGGCGTACTCACAGTCCACCGCCTCCTTGCACGTTCATGTGTCTGAAAGAACCAATGATGAAACCAACGCTCAAAAAGGGCTTGAAATATTGTGATATGATTAGTGTCTGTGAGGATACTTGTTCTAGTAAGGCCGTGCTGACTCTCGCCCATTTCCATCTGCTTGGCCATAGAATAATACGATCTCGGCTTGTTCCCGACATGAATACCGGACCATTTCATTGCTTACTGTATACTGCGCCAATCACAGAGTCTGCAGCACACAAGGAACACACAGCATATGGTCGGAGGGACTTTCAATCATCAGCATCAGCATCATCTACCTATAAAGTTATATGGCACTCAGAGACCTATGCATAATTCATAATGAGAATATATAACCCAATATGGCTTTTACAAGAACAAAGTGCATAAATATATTTAAGTAAGGCTCTATGTCGCCTGTATGACTACATATTAGACAGATAGCATCATAAAACCAAAGTATGGCACTGTATGAGTAAAGACACAATATTGATAGGCTGTATAACATCCTCGGGGCTTCATAAATTTCAATCTATTAACTAATCTATATCTCTAACAATGTGCATATCTACAGGGAAGAATATGGGAATGATGGATAATGGCAGTGCACTTCATCTGTAAAGACAATGACTCACAGTCAATCATCATTCATCTTGAGTCAAGAACTGCTACAGCCAAAGCAAAGAAAAAATGTCATTATAATACATGCAAGCATAAAAACAGTAATACTAAGTGCAATATAGCTTACTGACTAGGTAACTGTAACACACCATAGTAAATCATGAGATGACGGTGAACTGCGGAAATAGTGGAAACTGGACATGTGATTATAAACCTGGAAAAAAGCAGTCATGCTTGCTAACACAAGAAGGCAATATCATACACAATCTCTAACACACTTTATACACTTTGAAACATTTTATTTATTTTTCCCCATCACGACTTTGAGGTCTGTGTCAAGTTCTAAACTGACATTAACACAGCCTCTCGTAGAAAACTAGACCTCATGCAGTGATGCTACCCAAGACTATGGGAGAGTGCCAAGCCTCCCTGCCAAGCCTCCCTTTATAAGAAGTTTGAATTCTGGAGGTAAGATAGGTCATTTGGGACACCACTAGATTTCACATGGTGTAAATAAATTTTTTACTACTGTTACTATAACACACACTGGATGATTTTTAAATAAAATTCACTTTCAAGATAACGAAATTGAAATAGTTTTACCGTGTTCGTGTGGGTTTCCAAACTGCAGTCCGAATCTGATTGCTATTCATGCGATTTCGACTGATTCCTCATATTGCAATCATGTAGACAATCACTGTTTCGGTGCTAGCATCCCCCCAGAAGCTGTCGCCCCTCAACAAAACTGTTTCCCCAACTCGAACAAGCATTGTCAGTCAATCATTATGTGGTAACCAAAAACGTAGAAGTGGACGGAAAAGACACCGCCGATCTACTGAAATAATAAGCATTGCAATTGATTATACGAACAATTTTACCAATTCTAAATTAATTTCGACTCCAACCAGTGATGTGAGAGCATGTTTACCAGTTTCAGTATCATAGCTAAACCACCCCTTCTCCACTTTGAGAATCTGGATAGATGACTGTGCAGTACGTCCATTGATTGTTAATTCTCCAACACATATATCATTAAAGTATATTAGACAGCGCTCTACATATTTCTAACACCTACAGCATATTGCTTAATTTACGATCTATGTCTATGCTGATGGGAGTTACAGAGCATGCGCACAGTCTTATGCTAAAATTAGTGACTGAAAGACATCCATCACACTGTCATCGACCAACACGCCCTGCGGCAGTGGTACCTATTTCATCTGCAACCGAACAGAAGTAGTCAGCTATATTTCACGACTCGTGAATGGATGGAGTTCGCTGAGTTCTAGCCCATCCAAGTGTACAAGATTTCTCGAGATGTGTCCATGTCGAGGAGGTTAGCACTCCTTATAGATGTACAGTAACAGATTTGAAAGTGTTGTGATCTAATAGCAAACCATTAAGAAGAAGAAGAACTAGAAAAGGGTGATCTTTTATGAGCGATGGAGCTTCAGATGGATGGAGTTCGACGCATTTTTACGTAAATCAATCAAACAAACAATTTTAATCTATTATTCCAGAGTCTAGGACCAGTAGCTGGAAGGTATTGTTAAGAGTGTTTTATATCAGCGTAATAAACTAGGTGACACACATCCCTCGATGTATGTAGGAAACGTGGTTGGTTGACCTTGAAAAGTACTTGAAACTAGGTAGTTGAAAGTGTAGCGAACCCCTTTTCTTAGCTATGTAAAGCTTTGTGGGACTTCGGCCTCACGTAAGACTGGCCCAGGCGGACCTGAGTTTTCTTAGAGAAAGTGAGAATGTTTGTGTGTCCGGCATACTTCAGTGGGTGCCGGACGCAGGCAGGCGATAGAAAGTGAAAATGTTTGTGCCCGGCTGATGTCAATGGGTGTGAGAGTAGGCTAATCGAGTGTGTTTCGTAGTACGAGAGCGCGACAATGTGACATATCTCGAAGCGCAGCCTCTTGTGTCAGTAACACGAAGTTAATGATGTAGATAATAAACTATATTGGAAATAAATGTAAGCTCTTAGAGCAAAAAAATTGGAAATGTGAGGAGGATGGTGAGCACACTTGATGGTGGTACTGTTTGTAACGGTTTAAATAAAGACTTATGTCCAGTGCATGTAATACAGCTATCGATATCTCAGCCTCTTGTAGTGGTAACACAACACTAATGCTGTCGGTAGATAACAAATTTAGAGAAATTTAAACAAATTTATAGACATTTAAAGAAATTTAAACAAATTTATAGAAACTATAATCGAATTAAATGAGCAGCCTCTAGTGGGGGCGACACCATACCAACTCTGGTCAGCAAAATTTTCCAAGAGGATGGCTAACAAAATTGATGGTGGTACTGCTTGTAATTTTTTAAATAAATACTTATGTTCAGTTGCTAGGATTAGATGGGTTAGGCTAGTGGAGGTAGGCCAACTGCCCTTTCTAGCATGCCATTTTTCTTAGGTATCCCAATTGATCTATCCCCTCCAACAAAATTCAAACTTCTGGCCAGTTCCTAGGACTACGTGACTTCGGTTAGTGGAAGTAGTCCAACTGCCCTTTCTTTCCCACCATTTTCTTAGTTAGCTAAATTGACCTATTTTCCCACCAAAAATTCAAACTTCTCATGAGTTCGTATGACGAGGTGACTTAGGTTAGTGGAGGTAGCCCAACTGACCTATCTTCCCGCCATTTTTGGATAATGGTACTCGCATCATCAGCTGACATCAGTCACGTCATCAGCTGATGTCACGTGATGTCACGTACTTGCCTCACGGCCGCCATCTTGGATAACAGTACACTGGGGAGACACCGCCCCTGGGGTGACGTGCTTTGTGGTGACATCCTTGTTGCTCCACTACTGTGATGTCACGTACTTGCGTCACGGCCGCCATATTGTATTTGGGACGACGTCCTTGTCTGGGGTGACCTACTTGGGGCAATGTCCCTGTTGTCCTACTACCACTGTAACTTGGCTGGACACAAATGGTCATATATGCATTTAGTGTCAGTTATATGTAGCACATGCAGATCAGTTGGCCTCGAAGCACATCAGTCCTCTGAATCTCGTCAGGCCATGATGTGGAGCAAGGATTTACTTAGTTGTGTATGTTAGTGTGTAATTTTTGCTATTGTATTGTTGGATAGAGATTACAGAAAGCCTGGAAACACAAGCAGTGACTACACAGCAGGTGAATGAAGTCCTGCAAAAGCAAGTAACTGAATTACAGAAACGTGACGATGCCTTGCGCTGACAAGTAGACCATCAGCAAACAGTTGATGGGCATAGACAAACTGATCCAGTAGAGTCTATATCGTGATTTTCTGTACCCATTCCTTTGATAGATTCTGTAACATCTAACCTAGTGTTTCCTCTTGCTGGTAAATCAACAGAAGATGTGTCAGTGTTTATTAGTTATCCGAAGGCTGCCAAAAACTCAGGCAATTGGTCAGATGAAACACACTTGAATATATCCAAGCTACATTTGGTCGGTGAAGACAAATCGTACATAATGTACCATGAGCGACTGAGTAAGGCACAAACGTTTGAGCGCTTTGAGAAAGGGCTTCGTCAGAGGGAGCGCAAACAAAACAGTACAGGTTCTTTCAGTGAGCATTGTAATGGTCTGTCACAAAAACGTAACGGATCTGTAGAAGCATTTTCGGATAGAATTTGGAAAGTCAATACAAGTACGTTTGAATCAACACAGAATGTGGAGACAGATAAAGTCATTTGGCATGAAGCTGAGCATTGCTTTAGATATGTTTTTAATAGGAATACCAGTGGACATAGCTTCTGCTATTATGGTGACCACACAACTGAAGGAAGTCGACATTGCTAGAGAGGGAGGGGTTAAATGAGATATTTTTTTCTTCTGAGGCACAATGTTACGAATGTGGACACACAAGTCACATCGAGAAGCAATGTTGACAACACTACCGTTTTGAATGTGGGGTAATGACCATCGGGCACATGATCGTCACAGTAAAAAGCAGACTGGACAGCGTCAAAACAAGCTTTTGTTAAAAGCCAGTGGGAATTCCTCAACTGCCAGACAGCGCTCCCAGGAAATCAGAATACTGCAAAAGGCATTGCTTGGAGGACATAGTTAGCAGAACAGAATGCTAAACTCATGTGTTGGTAGCCAGTCCGGGCCTTTTAAGTAGGAAGAGACAGAGGACTCCACAATATAGGTTACGTGGAACATGTGGCTATGATGTGATGTTAATAGGATTGGCATCGCTCAATTAGAATATTGGAACAAGGAACTTTCAAGAATCCGCCACATGTCAGGGAGAGATACTGCAAGAATTGTGACTTTATTTTCTGAATAAACAACATTCAGAAATTGACCTTTCGTATTATACTTTTGAACTCAGTGGAACCTTAGTTTCAGCTGGGAACGACCACTGTTAGCATTGCATCGCCATCAGATTCACCAGTCCTGAAGGTACTATTAAATAAACTGCAGATGCATACACTGGAGATTAATTTACTTAAAAATTACCAAGAGGTATAGAAAGGTAATCTGGGTATATCTAGGTTTTGAGCTCTTGAGTGAAATGTTGCACACTGTAGAACCATTAGAATGCAGTCATGAGTCGTGTACATCACACTGCTTTGTGTGAAGAAGTGTAGTATGTGTGAGAGAAGTAGATGGAAATAATTGGGTTCCTGTCAGTATAGATGATTTTTGTATGAATGAGTTGAGTCTGCCGAGGGGATGACTAACTGCAAGATTAGACGTCCTGAATGAGGGTTATTTCGATACGTCAGATGGGGCTTTTATCACAACCAAACTGATATATCTGCCTTGGATGAGAGTGAAATATTTAATGTGAAAAGGTGAATCTGCTGTAGAAGCTTTGCTGTTGTGATCTGCAGGTCTGTTTGACCCTGATGGGCCATTATCTGAAACAGCAGTGATACAGGATAGGATACTAACTGGTAGTAATACTCCAGTGTACAGAAAATTGTACAGAATCTTGAAGCACAGTTAACCAGCAATGGAAGACTTTATTGACCAGCTGTTGGTGAATTTCATTGAGCGTAGTGACTGTCCATTGGGAAAATTAATAAAATATTCCAGGCTATTATGCTGTGATCGAGTGGATTTCACCTTAAAACCCAACGTTTCATCCCCACCTGTGGAGGACATTTTCAAGACGGATCGTAGCTTTTGAATGTCTGTTTCACACCCTGGCTCGCTACTGAATAGAGCCAAATTCCGCTTCTGTGTGCTTCCACATGGTAGCTTGATGTCACACGCTTCGAACGCATGAGTGCAATTGGCCATTGTCGACTACCGTCGTCCATTGTTGCTATCACCCCATGGTGGAAGACTGGTACACGTATTCTTCAGCACCAGAATCAAGATGTCATTCACGCTCCTCCATCCTATTGACATACCTTGACTGCTTTACAATCTCTATGGCCTCCATGTATAACCTTTCGTGATATCCATTTGTGGCTGATGGTATTTGAGTCCTATCAAAATGAATGTGGTGGTCTCCTCACTACAAAGCATGTTCTGCAACAGATGATTTGTCAATTGGCCATGTGCTCTTCTAGTCGTTTTTTGACCGTTCTTTTTGTAATACCCACGTACACCTCCCCACAACTACACTAAATCCTATAAAGTCCAGCTTTTTCCAGCAGTTGGCGAGCATCCTTAGCCGATTTTAGGAGATCTTGTATCTTCTATGTGGGTTTGTATATTAAAGTGATGTTCAGTTTTTCAATACTTTTCCTATGCAGTTAGTAACGTCCTTAATGATAGGCAGGAAATCTTTCGATTTCACTGGCGCTTGAGCATCGCTATGTTTTCTATGCTGTGGTCGTAACGCCCTGTTCACTTCAGCGAACGAATAACCATTCTTGAGCAGTAATGCATTGGTGAGATGTTTAATTCTGCATCAAACAGCTCTGATCCACAGATTTTCATTGCTCTAGCCACCAACGTTTTATGATGCCTCGCTTTTGTTGTGGATGGTTGTTCTAATTCCGGTGTAGGTAACAGCCTGTGTGCGTACGTTTTTGCTAAACCATGTAGGCCAAGCTACCACCTTCTTTCTTGAAAACTAGCACATCAAGAAAATTCAATCTTCTGCCTGCTTGCTCTTCCATGGTAAACTGAATCTTCGGTCGGATTCTGTTGAGATGCTTGTGAAAATGATCCAGTTCCTCCCTGCCACGCCGCCACAAGAAAGATGTACCATCCACATACCGGAATCAGATTTTCAGTTTCTTGTTCCCAGCTTCCAATACCTGCTTCCCGAATTTTTCCATAAAGAAGTTCGCTGTAAGTGGAGTTAAAGGGCTGCATAAAGAGACACCATTCATCTGTTCATAGAACTCATCATTCCATTTGAAATATGTGGTTGTGAAGCAATATTTAAATAGTTCTGCAACGTCAAGAGGGAAAAGTCCTATTCAGCTGTTGCAACAACACTTCATTGACCGGAACCATAGTTAATAGCGATATTGGATCAAAACTAACTAATATGTCCTCTGGCTGCACCTCTATGGAATTTAATTTATTGATAAAATTTGCCTGATTCTTGATATACGAATCCTATCAGCCCACATACGGTCATAATAATGTTCTCAAGAACTTGACAATCGAATAGTTGGGCAAATCAGTAACACTCTCTATGGGCCTTAGAGGAACATATTCTTTGTGCACCTTCAGCAGTCCATAAAGTCTTGGCGGTAGTGCAACTGAATTGAACAGATTTTTCTGAATGCTCTATTCAATACAGTATTTCTTTACCAGACATGTAACAGTTCAAAGAACTTTGTCAGTGGGCTTTTTGCTCCTATATGTTCGCGGATCTAATAAGTCGTTAATCTAACTATCCTAGTCGGTCAATTCAGAACAACCATTGCATTTCCCTTGCCATCGTGAAGGATAATAACGCTATCGTCCTCATTCAGACGTTTTATGGTATTCCTCTCACCCACAGTAAAATTACTCTTTGGAGGCTTTGCGCAAGACAATGTTCTTACAGCTTCTCATACATGGATTTCTCCAGTTACAACCGTGTCCACACTACGAATGCCTGTTTATACACTGGCTGTTATTTCTTCCGTTAGCACAAGTCGTGGGTCAATGTCAAAATTACCACCGTTGGCAAGCACAGATCCCTCATCGCCAGGTAACAAACGTCCAGATAAATCAATAACCGTGTGGGAAGCGCCTAAATGCTGGATCGTCTGATTAAGTTGAAAATTATCAAATTTCTTCTTCCGTCTATTAGACACTGTCAACATATGCTTCCTAATAGTATCGTGTAATAGTCTGCCAGTTCTATCCCAATCAGTACTACACAATTTATTGCTTACAGTAATATGGAGAGAGATGCCCCACAGTCTGCTTTTGGCAGGTCCTGATTGGTCTGTTGAAATCCGCTCTCATAGTAAAGCATCTTTCGTCCTTCTAAAAATCTGCTGCACCTTGGACGAGTTGCATAGCTGCTTAATCTTCAAAAACTACTAAATAATACTGACCGCTCTGCAAAAAAACAGAAATGTGAGGGAACACAAAAGCTACACTCTCTTCTTCTGGACATTTTCCAGGCAACACACATTTCTTGACATCTCCCCATAGAGGCGGCTAATCGTAAAATGTAAACTTTCACAATTGGACAATGTCACAATTAATAAAATGTTCTGGGCTATTATGCCATGCTCAGTTGGATTTCACCTCAAAACCCAATTTTCGTTCAAATCTGCAGAGGAGATTTTCAAGGGGGATGATAGCTTCTTTGAATTTCCGATTCACTCACAGGCTCGCTACTGATTACAGCAAAATTCTGCTTCTGCATGCTTCTGCACAGTGGCGTGATATCACATGTTTTGAATGCATTAGCGCAATTGGCCACTGTCGATTGCCATGTTACTATTTTCCATTGTCGACTACTGTCATCCACTGTTATTGTCACCTCATGGTGAACGACTGGTACACATCTTCTTCAGCACCAGAATCCAGATGTCATTCAGTTTCCTATTGAAATTCCTGCGGTGCTTTATGGCCTCTATGTACAACCTTTCATGGTATCCACTTGTAGCTGACGGTGCTTGAGTCCTATAAAAATGACTGTAGTGGTCTCCTGGCTACAAAGCATATTCTGCATCGTCTGATCTGTCAGTCTTCCCCCTTCTGCAATTGCCATTGTGCTCTTCTAGGCGTTTTTTGTCAGTTGTTTGTAGTATCCACAACTACACCGAATACTATAAATTTCTGCTTTTCCCAGCAGTTGGCGAGCATCAACAAACAAACCCACCCAGAAGATACAAGGTCACTTAAAACCAGCCAACGACGCTCGCCAGCCACCGGAAAAAGCAGGATTTTATAGGATTCAGTATAGTAGTGGGGAGGTGTCCTTGGGTACTACAGGAGCGCTCAAAAACCGATTAGAAGAATACAAGGGCAACTGCAGAAGAGGGGAGATTAAGAGATCAGCTGTTGTGGAACTTTTTTTTGCAGCCAGGAAACCACCACGTTCATTTTGATAGGACTCGAATTAGTACTGTCAGTCACAAGTAGATACCACTAGAAATTATACAGAGAGACGACAGAGATTATAGAAAAATCCACAGGAATTTCAACAGGAAGGAGGAGGGCGTGCAACTGAATGATATCTGGAATCCAGTGCTGAAGAAGACGTGTACCAGTCTTCCATCAGAGGGTGATACGAACAGCAGATGATGGCAGTTGACAACAGCCAATTTCACATGTGCATTCAAAACAGGTGACGCCACACCACTGTGCCCCAGCACTCAGAAGCAGAATTTTGCTATAGTCAGTAGCGAGCCATGGTGATAACTGAACATTCAAAGAAGCTACGATCTCCATTGAAAATGTCCTCCACAGATGGGACGAAATGTTGAATTTTGAAGTGAAATCCATTCGACCATAACATAATAGTCCAGAACATTTTATTAATTGTGACACTGTTCAGCAGTGAAGGTTAACGATTTACAATTAATCGTGAGGCGCAAGCGTTACAATTGCCCCAAAGAAATCAGTAAATGGCACAAAAATGTAGATTTTGCTGTGATTACTGTTACTTGAATTAGACGAATATCACAGATGCATATCCTACACCAACAAAGACTCTGGACAACTTGGGTCACTACAAATATTTCTCGCCAATGTATTAGAAAATCGACTGTCACCATTTGAAAGTAGTTCCAGAAGACTGGCTTAAGACCACTTTTACTCTTTCTTGGGGCCATTATCAGTGCCATCAGAAGACATTTGCTCTCAAAAACATCCCAGCTACCCTTCAAATTCTACTAGGTGAAGTGCTCAGAGGGGTGGAACAAAAGCAGTATATGGTTTATCTTGATGACATTATTATATTTTTGAATGACATAGAAGCACATTTGCAGTGGCTGGAGGAAGTTATCAAGAGGCTACACAGCTCATGGTCAGTCGCTTCGCAACACAACAGGTGAGCAAAGCATATCAATATGTAACAGCCAGTTGGAATGTCTATAAAGAAAGACAACTTATGTTGCATGTAATATGAGTGCAAGGGAGAGTTAATTGCTACACACCACTGGGTGTCCAGAGTGTGAATGCAGTAGAATGACATCATAAGGAGAGATGGATGCTGTTATTGTGACGACTACGCAGAGTGGAGTAAGAAGGCATAAATCGAATGCAAGAGCAGTTATTCAGTTCAATGACTCCACAAAATATGCCTGCCACCACTCCTGAAAGGCAAAGCTGAGACCGTTTAGTTGCAAGCAGGGTGATCAGAGGAGGTGACTGGACAAACAAAGCAGGCCAAGTGATATTATTGCCACCTCACACTAGAAGAACACATGAAGCGTCCTGTAAAAGTATTACTCATGTTCCAATTGAGGGATCTGCTCAGTTCACAGCCATCCAGTCTGGAGATTGGATCTATGACAGTCTGTCTCCTGCTCATCTAGCCATCTGCAGTCTTTGTGGACCAAGTCTGGCCTGGGGGACATAGTCACTGTGAGGTGCAGTGCTGCGTTCTGAGTCAAGATTTACAGGGAGTTGTGGTCACCATCGTCCAGCAAAAGTCTTGGTGGCCTAAGCAGTGGGTCCAGTGAGCAGATCGGGAACTAGCATCATGGTGATGTTGAACTGTTGCCAGCTGACTTCCTTTCCTGTGGACAGACTTTGATGTTATCTGCTGCTCTAGGATGGCTATAGAGTGACCCCAGAGGACTGCATGCACTTTGTGCAGAGCTGTTGGTGCCTCTCCTGCATGTGGCTTATGATAAAACCAGGCATGCACTGGTCACTCACTTTCTGTAGCTGCAAGCAGCTGCGGCCAGAGCAGTCGACAATGTCTGTACAGCAAGACCACAGGCCGCATAACGTCACCAAAAACTGACACTACTATCTCCACAGCCACTATGGGCTGAGAGGGCATGCTGCATGCTGGTGTCCGTGCATTCCTGGCTTAATGCCTGCCACCCTTGCTCCACAGCTGCAGGCAGTATCAGAAACTAGGTAACTGTACCTTTTTTAGCAATAAAGATTTATTTTGTTAATAATGTTTCTGTGGAGCCTCCAGGTGTCTGACAGGCCATCAGATATGAGTCATTGCTCACCCACACCCAGGGCTGGTGAATCAGCTAGCTCTTGACCACAACGATCTACCATCAACACCCAACATAAAGTTCAGTGTGTCAGGGCACTATAACTCTCCTCCGATTTGACTTATGTATTGCCATCCCATCTGTGTCACAGCCACACTGGCCAATTGCTTGGACGACTGTCAGTCACTGTGTATCACTGACCTTACCAACTGCCTATATGTAAACTTGATAAACATAACCTATTAAAATTTCGAGTTTTAATTCGGTATTTGTTTCAAGCATTTACACTTAAGTAATAAGATACTTAAACATTTGCTTTAGATTGGTTTAATTTGGTCTTCAAATATGAGATTTATAACTTTCCTTGCCTACATATTGTTCCACAAAATTTCGGGCAAACTGCCGGATGTTTGCAACTTCCTGCCACAATATTTCGGCATAGAGTCTTCTGGTCATCTTCAGGTGAAACTGACGAAAATTCCCTGAGCTCTGGTATTTAAGGCCCCTCCGGCATATGCGTGATGGATTCACTTGTCGTTGCGCGTGCGCTACTTGATCGCGTTCGGTTCTGCTGCCTCGCGCGCACTCCGTGGTGAAAACTCGCCGCATCGATATCAGTTCGATTGTCTTCCTGCGGTTCCATCACAGACCTATGCTGGCCACGGAGGACACGAAGTTTTTCGACAACTGAATTCCATGCCGAATTCAATTGGTAACCGCCGTCACAATTAATAAGAGACTCATTGTCAGACAACCATATTTTCACAGATTCATTAATAATTGAACTCCAAAAGTTAGACGCACCTTACTGCTGGGCACCTGCTAGCAAAAGTTGTGTTATATGCCAAAAGAGGATTGTAAGAGCCATAGAAAATGCTGCCTCAAGAAACTCATGCGAGTCCTTATTTAAGAAGCTTCATATCTTTCCACTACCATGTCTATATATTTTACAAGTAATAATAATTGTTAGGAAAATCTTAGAAAATACGAGGATTGGAACTTAAATAGTGGCAATTATTTATTCACAACCGATACAAAAGAGTTACATGTTTGCTCCTGTGACTGTCCTCCAAAGTAGTCACCAGCGTTGTGTAGAACCCGTTGCCAGCGATGTGGAAGGTGTAGTATACCATTAGGAGAGCCTGTTCTGTTGATGGTGCGAATGGAGCGGTCTAAACTTATGGTGATTCTCGTGTACGACTGTGATGGTGTTATCCTAATGCATTACGTTCTTCCACAGCAGAATCTCAATACACAGTATAACTGATCGTTTTTGGAGCATCACCTGCGACCAGCTTCGCGAAAGAAGCGGTGACACTTTCTACACAACCCACCCATCATTTTGCACGACAATGCGTGGGCGCACACAGCGGAAGCTGTGGCTGCTCGATGGGACTGGGACTGGAAAGTACTGTACCATCCACCATTCTCCCCGGACTTAAGTCCTTGTGACTTTGATTTGATTCCAAAGATGAAGGAACCACTTCGTGGCATTCGCTTCAGAACTATTCCAGAGATTCGACAGGCAGTAGAATGCTCCATTCGCACCATCAACATCGTGAACCACGAAAAGTACGACGAAACGAAGGATGGACGATGTACGCAAAGCTGAAGGCACATCTGAAGGCAATGAGCTTGGGGTCAACTGATCAATAACGGACGATGATTATCAGCCGTCAAAACTTTAATCCCGAGAAACCTTGACTGTGGCGTGACATGACGGCCAGTGTGGATGCCGCCACTTCAAATGTATTGTGCAATGTTTTCAAGGGACGTAACGTGATGGTCAGTGGTAACTGTCCTTTAATCGCCATAGCCACATGTCTAGTGCCGTCTTAATTTGTGTTCTGTCTACCAGTATAGACGAATTTCGTTCAACGTTTTCTGTCAACCGAAGTTGAATAGCTACAATCGTTGAGTGCACGGAAACACATCTTTGGAAGTTGGATCGTGGAAACAAAGCTCTATGGAACGAAGTCCTGTGATGCGTATGCCCTCTGATGTTGGAGGACTACGTGACGTTGTTACCCTTATGAAATTTATGTTATCTTCAACTATTTATGTTGTGTAAAATTCACTTGTTATTCTATTTGCTTGGACTGTTGTAGAAGCTAGTCTGCTTCTGTAAGTTCTACGTTGTATAAATGCGAATCGTAAGATAGTCGTAGATACGCAAAATGGCGGCTGTTGACTAATTTTTCCTGAAGTCATTCATTTTTCCTCCTTTTTGCTTTTGAACTACCTAGACCTTGTGACCTGTGCCACGGGTCCTGCAGTTGTTATATTTGTGTACATTTACACAGAAGTTTTTCTTACCAGTCAGCTTCCGCCGTTAGTAGTTTAATCTTGTGAGCTTTGAGTTCTCAGTACAGTGAATCACCTTGTGTTATTAATAGATTAAAAATTCTGGAAAATATAGTGAAGCATTTCTGTAGTAGGGTCATTTTACGTGTTATTTGATTCAATTCATGTCTTTCTGAGTAAGTTACCGAGGAGAATAATGAAAGTACAGGTAATGAAGTTGGATGCAGTGAAGTTATGAAGTCACTACAACTAATAATTTATGCTTCTATATAATGCTGTAGCAGATTGGTGATTGTTATTCGTGCGGTAATATCACTGCTTTTAATTTGTGACAGATTGCCCGCTGTTGATGGATTGTAGTTAGTGCTATCCTTGTTGGGCCTAAAACGTTTTGTATTTGAATTGTTGTTGTAACCGCTTTGGATACTAGTCCTTGACTGTTAATGGACGCAGGTATCTCTAGCGGTTGTTACAAAATTTTAGACAGCCTACAGACACTGGTAAATAGGCCTACATAAAACTTTCTGAAGCAACAAGGTTCAGCTCACTGTCCTCATGTAAGGCATACATGAATTAAGTTATTACTGGAGAGCAGAGTACCAGGATTATTCATTAGAATAATCAGTGTGGATCCTCATCTGCGCTGATAAACTGAAGATGGGAATGTGAAAACTCGTAATTTGATCCTCGATAATCATAGAAATTTTAGTGTATGTTAAATTCTGCAGTATCATTCCAAAATTGAGATGGGTTTTGTTTGAGTTACTGAAGCAAAATTATAATATAAATATTTTTAAGATATTATTGTGAACATCTTTGTTCTGCATACATACTGCAGTTAGTAATCATATTTAACAATATATTTCAATATTTTAATGTGTTGTGTGGGCTCTTTTATAGGTAAGAACATAAATTATGGCAGAAAAGACACAGACAGCACAAATGTCTATTAATCCTTGGCAGTATCCTCCACAGTATGGAATGTACAATCCATATGCTGGGTAAGTGTGTTCCATATAGCTCTAAGAATTGGTCCACAAAATTGTGGAACAGCGTGTATGCCGGGGAAGCACAGCTCTAAGAATTGCTAACTGTGAATGTTGTGTTTAGAAGTTATTGGTCTATGGTGAAAATATTTGATCTGAATTAAAATCTGCAGCATCAACAATTTATTTCATGTGACAGCCACTGTCTCCAACCATGTCTTTATTTGAAAAAGTCACATACATAATAAGTGTTTGACCAAAGTAGGAAATACGGAAGCGTCCGTTCCCACCCGTCTGCTTTGACCCATGACGTTACAAATATGGCGGAAACAAAAACAAACACACACACTTTCCA
Source organism: Schistocerca americana (assembly GCF_021461395.2). Classification (NCBI taxonomy): domain Eukaryota; kingdom Metazoa; phylum Arthropoda; class Insecta; order Orthoptera; family Acrididae; genus Schistocerca; species Schistocerca americana. The sequence goes on along the minus strand of NC_060121.1, from coordinate 409,447,131 downwards.
CAACAAGCCTAATAACACTAACGGGACAAGCGCAGGAAATTGGGTGTTTTGGGTGGGGGCAAACTAAATATAAACAAATTTAGACGCCTTGCATAGCTACAATGTGTAAGTGAAGACAGCCATGCATGAATATCCACCCACCTCCCCAGGGGTCGTAACCCCTGCAACCCATAGAAGATAAAGATGCCTCAGTAGCTGATTAGTGTTTTTTGTCTTTTTTAAAAAAAAAAAAATCACGGGATAGAACAAACAGATCAGAAAGATAAATATAATAAGCTAAAACAGAAATTCGAGGAAACAGATAATTAAAATAAGTAATAAGTGTTTTTAAATTAAAAAAAAAAAAAACAACTCACGAGATAGAACGAACAGATCAGAAAAGTAAATAAAATAAGATAAAACAGAACTGGAGACAGCCACACTCAAACCAAACTCCGCGCCGTCATGGCGTCACACACGACAACACCCTTACGTCACGGGTCAAAGCCGACGCGTGGGATTGGACGCTTCTGTCGACCCCTAAAGTCTAGGTAAGGCCAGTGGCAGTCATGGTATAGTTTGGTTAGTATTTGTAGATTGGTAATGTGTCATCATGTAGCCACTAGGATGATACTTTTATGTAACCAGTGAGAAGGGAGAAAATGGGCAATATGTTGTCACCAAAATTAAAACCATAATCATATTCACTGTTGGTTTGAGATTCTGTTGTATTTCTTCACTGTTGTCAGGGCATTTCATAGTATTATTTTGTTGGGCATGTCATATTTAAAATTTGAACTTGTTGGTGGACCTGCTGTTTAGTAGTTATTACTTACTTTTTAATTTACAGAAAATTATAACAACAAATACAGATTGGCTAACCGCTAATGACAAGTTAGTTTTATTTTTGTATACAGGCTGAAGCAAAATTCACGCACTCAGGCTTCACAGCGCAACTGCTCACACGCCAGCAATAAAAAAATTGTGTCTCATGAAATTTAGTCCGGCGAGTACATCTGGCAGAAAAAGGACATTAAAGAGTGGCAATCAGGCAGCACCGTAACCACATGTTTAGTAACTACCTCTGTCAGCACATATTAGTTGTGCTGTACTGTTGGTGCAAGTGGATAGGGTTTTTGGTTACTAAACAGGAAGTCGGGGGTTTGATCGTGCATTAGAGGGGCAAATTTTTTATTTTTTTAATTTATTTTTTTAATTTGCTAATTTCATTCTGATATTTCATATTAAACACCATTTCGTAGGTCACATGTATCCTAAATTTATAAATTTTTTTTAATGCTGAGCATAACAAATATGTGGTTGGACACACAAGAAATTGATAATTGAAACAAATGACCTGTCATAAGATAGAATAACTATGAAAAAAAATATCAATTTCGAGATGCTACAGATAATAGCACAGTACAATAACACATCATCTACTTGTCATTTATACTACATGTAGTATGATCTCTCAGATTTCGTGCATTAGCAACCAGTGACAATAATAGTGTCCATATTAATGACCACATGACCTTCACACCAGAATATTGTCCTCAGAATAACAGATGCTCAAAGCAACCTTCCTGTACATCCAAACATTGTTCTCCTCAATGGAGAGCTCTGGATCCTTCGCAGCAAAGCTGTGTCCACAGTAACAAGAGCAGCATGAACACATGCTACCAATTCTTCCACATTCATTGGCAGGGTGGAGTACATGTGCTCCTTCAGTTGTCCCCATAGGAAGAAATCCAGGGGATTTAGGTCAGGTGAACATAGTGGCCTACAACTGGATCTCCACGTCCAAGCCATTTCCCTGGAAATTTTCAGTCTAAATACTGTTGCACATTAATCCCAGAGTGTGGAGGTGCACCAGTATGTTGGAACCATATCCTCTGCCGAACATGTAGTGGAACATCTTCCAGCGCATCAGGCAGATAGTTTGAGAGGAATGCATGATACCTTTGTGCAGTCAGGCAACATGTAGGGACCCAAACACCTGTCATCCAATATTTCAGCCCAGGCGTTGATACCAAAGTGAACTTGATATCCACAGTTGTAAGTGAATGCTGCTTCATCTGACCATATTACAATGTTCACTAAGTCATCGTTGACTTCCTGTTGTTGTTGGGACCATTCGCAGAATTGCAACCGTAGATGGCGATCTGCAGGACGCAAGTGTTGCGTGAAAGCATAATGATACGGGTACAGTCCATGCTCGTGCAGCACGTTAATGATGGTACGTTGCAAGACACGCAGCTGCCTTCCTATGCTACATGTCGTTCGCTGAGGTTCTTGGTGTATGACCTCCAGAATAGCTTCCTCAGTAGCTGGAGTATGGCAAGTCTATGGACGTCATCAGTCACATGATGGTGGAAGGAGAGAACCTGACTCCCTTAGGTGCAGCTCCAGATAACAAAACATTTTAATCTGGATGGCTTTGATGAGGATATCTAACAGCATATTCACGAGTGGCAACACCAGCCCCTTTATCAGATGCACCAAGGACCAGAAGCGTATCCACATATTCGTTTGTATGTATGTCTACCACACTGGTTTAGAGGTTTACAATGAGAAAATTTGATACATGTATGCATTTGTATTTGAGTCTGTCACAGGTTTGTTACTCCATTTGCAACTAGTCTCTGTCTGGTGCACAGCACATACAGTATAAACACAGCATCAGTCCTGCATGCCGTCCCACATAATGCGCATTGCCCCTCTGACAGATATTGTTCTGCATGAGTCAACCCGACACCACTAATTGTGAAACCGTGAAATTTTCAGTTTCAAATTACACTGTTTCCCTAATGGTAATAGACGTGATGTTTCCATAATCACATAGATAGAACAATAATAAAATAATGCTTTGAGATACAAACTAAACAGCGTGTGGTTACCAGACTCGATGTTGAAAGGCATAGTTAGTGGGACCATGGTGATAACACATACAAATAGTAACCAAGTTTGGACATTAGCAGCAAAGCACATTGTTAGTCCTACTGGGAAAGTAACGCCCTAACAAAATGTAATGGACGTGAACAAAGCAAGTATAATAGTTGGTACTAGTCTATGGGATCATCGGAGGAGAGTACAAAGAAAACCGGTTTCGCATCTAGTAGATGAAGTGGTGTGAATAAATTTACGCCCATGACATGGAAAGGGCTGCTTTCAAAGCTGACCAATCTTCCATGCCTATGACTCTAGTATGTAAGTGCAAATGTTTTCTGGAGGACCCGCTGCAATCACTGTTGATGATTAAGATACCACATGTACTACATGTGCCAAATAAAAACGTGCCTCAACCCAGGTTCGAACCATCTTCTGCATGCTAACCCAAAACTCTATCCACTGCGCCAACTGTACAGTACAACAAATATGTACTGACAGAGGTAGTTATCGTACATGTGGTTACAGTGTTGCCAGATTGCCACTCTTTAGCATCCTTTTTCTGCTGGATGTACTCTCCGGACAAAATTTTGAGAGACTTTTTTTATCACTGGCATATGAAGAGTCGTGCTGCAAAGCCAGAGTGCGTGAATTTCGCTCCACCCTGTATAAAGTAAATTAGTATACATCTGTTACACGCGTTAGCCCTGTGGCCATTTGTCTATAAGAAATTTAATTAGCACAAAGCTTACAAATGATCGAAATATTCCACAAGAACATTATGTAACAATAGTAAAGGCTTATTTATTGTATTAACTAGTATCCAACCCCATGATGGTACCCACACTGAATAAAAAGATGTCGGATGAGGTCCACAATTACTCTATATGCCAACATTAATGATGAGACGTCGAACTTCAACCAAGCTACAGTGTACTTACGGCTTCATTCATAAACAGAAGCTAAATATGAAAAAAGCCAAAAGAATACTACCTACTACCTAATACACACTGTACCCAGAAAACCCAACAGCACAATTCAGTTTATTCCTCCTGCCAGGTGTGGGTTCAGGTATAAAAGACAATTATGGTGTCGTCTGTTAAAAGTGGTATAACAATAAGAGATATGTAGCCCTATATTAGATTCCGAATTGGTCATTGCTAACATCATGGACGTAGAAAGCCTTAATCACATCACAAATATTGTGCACAATGTTATCAGATCTCTCCCTGCAGAGTGCATTTCTCAATGCTTGGGGAGAAATTTTATGAAAATCTGTCCTGTTAATGGTTTTTTAAGTTTTTATTGCTCTCACTGACAACCTTTACCTTATTGATAATTGAACAACCACAAAAGGCAACAGGGTGCAGTTATTTCTGAAAACCTTCATTCACCAGCTGCCATTTTCCACATCCGTAATAGGTAAAAGTTGCTTTAATATGAGGGCTATCCACAAAGTACATTACGTTTTGGAATTAAAAATAAAGTATTGGAAATTTTTTTTATTATATGCAGATGAAAGCCACACTTAAATACTACTTTTCTACATAGTTGCCATTTAAATTAAGGCACTTATCGTAGCAATGGACGAGCTTGGAAATTCCTTCGTCGTAAAATTCGTCCGCCTGCGCCTTCAACCACGTGGTTGCCTCTTTTGGGACAGAAAAGGTGTGATTTTTGTGGATTTCCTGGAAAGAGCACTACAATAAACTCTCAAAGGTATTGCCAAATTCTGCCCAACCTCAGAAGAGCAATGCAAAACAAGCGCAGGGGAAAGTTGGGCTCAAAGATCTTGCTGATTCACGACAACACCCGGGCCCATACGACAAATGCCACTCGTGAAGTTCTTGAATCTTTTAAGTGGGAGTTGTCTCCTCATTCGCCGTACAGTCCCGACCTGGCACCGAGCGACTTCCACTTATTCCCAGCAATGAAGAAGTGGTTGGCTATGCAGCATTTTGATGACGACGCACAGATTCAAGAAGATGTAACCACGTAGTTGAAGGCGCAGGCGGCCAAACTTTATGACGAAGGAATTTCCAAGCTCGTCCATCGCTACGATAAGTGCCTTAATTTAAATGGCAACTATGAAGAAAAGTAGTATTTAATTGTGGCTTTCATCTGCATATAATAAAAAAATTTTCCAATACTTTATTTATTTTTGATTCCAAAACGTAATGTACTTTGTGGATAGCCCTTGTAGTTCCAAGGAAAAAGACAAGCACCACATAAATATATTGACCTTTTTCTCCACAATCTAAGAGGCAGTTACTAAACTTATAACCAATCACAATGAAAAACATCAGATTTTGATCACAAATAGGAACAAGCTCGCTTTCAAAGTGGATGTAACAGTAAGAGAATTTGCAAGTCATGACAAAAATTATAGAATGCAACAAATATGGATTATCACCTTTGTGTGATGGGTAGATTTTGGAAAAGCATTTGACTTAGTTTCAACAAAATCTCTGGTAGCAGGGCATTGGTGAGGCATGTATTAGTGTACTGAAGATCTCTGTTTATGTTGCAGGGTGTTTGTTAGGCCTATATTCGTGTGCTGAAGGTCTCTGTTTATGTTACAGATTTCATTAGACCTCATCATCATTTTGAGAAATTTAGAATGAAGAAAGTCTGTACTGGGAAAAAGAAAAAGGAATGTATTGGTACAAAGCACTTGATTTCATTTATAATGTTGTACTATTTACTTCTAGTGCAGATGAAGGTAGGCTTATCTTGGTGTTAATACCTAACCTCAAATCTCAAGCTGTGCAGTTTATTCCAGCAAATGGTGGAGATCAAATAACAATGTTGAAACCTTTGTATAGGTGACAATAATATACAGTAAACATGGTTTGCTTAGCTCTTGTTTGGTTGCAAAAAACAATCCTTGCATTAGCTGCACAAACTAGTGCCTTACCAAATGTGTTTGCTGAAGAGAAATGATGTCTTGGTTGGCACTTGCACTATTCTTAAATTGAGTCTTTTTGTTTTTAATTTAAAGTTCTCTGAAACAAATTTTGTTGTGATTTAAGTCCCATTGACTTGGAATTTCCTAATTTGAAAGTAAGTGGTGCAAAGTGTACTACTGAAGTTACGGTTGAGTGCACTCAACATATGTTAACATTCACCATCTGAAACATTGTTCAGGGGTCAGAATTTGGGGAAGAGGCAACATTGTTTAATTGTGGTTAAAGTACTAGTGCATAGGATTAAAATCTGTAAGCATCAGTAGGTTGCACTCAGATTGGTCTTATAATTTGCATGACTCTTTCTGAATAACAACTTCCTACCAATTCTATAACAGTTATGTTGTATCATTAAATGATGTATTTATTTTTCAGTCAAGCGTATGGACATCCAGGTTATGGACATCCTGGACCATATTTTTACTACAATTCGGTAAGTAGATACCAATTTCATGTAATTTCGTATTGAGGTGATGATTAGTGTGATGTATTCTGTTAGGAAACATTAGTGTTATTCAGCAATAAAAATGTGTTCTAACCTTAAAGCTCTGGATATACACAGATTGCTGTATCTGAAATTTCCATTGAAATACTGACCAGAAAAAATGTTTGGACAAAATATATGAAATTGAACCCATGACACCATTTATTAATGTTAAAAAAAAAAAAAAAAACCTTCCGTTAAGTTTTAATTTGGTACTTCGTGACTAGCCTTATGTACTTGGAAGAGATTAATCTTCGTGATTGAAAAGTCATTTGTGTTGCAATAATAAGGAAACTTCTATTCATGTTCATCACTCAAGAGTGAAGTGATAATTGTATTGAATGACTAGTGTAAAGCTGGTCACACAAAGTTAAAATTGATTTTCCCTGTGTCCATCTTCATTACAGGTGTGATTAAATCAGTAGTAAACTTCTTTCTTCCCTCTCATCTTGTGTTAATGCATTATGGAGTTCTCAAAATATGGGTTCTTTTTTTTAGTTGGCATTGTTTGATCATCTATGGTCTGTTTAAAATTACTTCATAGTTTACGTCTGTCACTTGCTGCTACAGTGTTGCCACATTGGCTGCTGGCTACCACTTGGTTGTAGATCTCTCTCTCTCTCTCTCTCTCTCTCTCTCTCTCTCTCTCTCTCTCTCTCTCTCTCACACACACACACACACACACACACACACACACACACACACACACACACACACACAGTGTTACTTCACAAATGCAGTTAATGTGTAATGATGTGGAGCAGTGTTGAACCCAAAGTGCTCTGTCGATAGCTGATTTCAAGTGACTAGTGATTGAAGTGCAACAGGAGGATGCAGTTAATTGAATAAAAATGATCATCAGACCGTTTTGATGAGGTTTATATGCTAACCATTGTGTTAAAATTCATCACTGAGTGATGTTATATTTTTGACTGTGCTCACCCAGTTGCAGTAATGAATTGCAGCCTTCAAGAAATCGGTTTCACGCTGTATCATGTGGAGCTTCTCTAATGTAAACCAATCTCTGTGATTGCGATAATTGTGTATGTGATGTTGAATCGTGCGGAAGTATCTCTTTTAGTTAATGCTGCGTATGAAACAAGCGTATTTTGCACCATTATGTGAGTGATGTTTGTGGTGTGGTTAACGCATATGATGGAATATAAAATGAAAGTGCCAGTACCATGAATTGGGATCCAAACACATCAAGAAAGAATGGTGACCAAGAACTGGAAGTGAACTGAACAATTGTGACTGTTTGACAACAGCAAACAGTTCGGGTCTGACATTGTATGCTCTGATTATAGGAAACCAGCTAGGATGTGTGAACGTCCAGCTGTCAAGTAGTTTCAATCAGGCTATTGTGCTGATGTTTTCTGGCTGCCGCTTTCATGTTTAATCAATGTAAAATACTTACTACATTGGCTATCATTCCGATGTACATCAGATGTCTAGTTTTGATGTTCGTGTTCCCCAGTTAATTTAGAAATTTGATGAAGCTGTGTGGTTTTTAGGCTAGAGCAGTTATTTAGCTGTGTGATGGAACTTCAAAAGGTCAAAGAATGATACTACAAGTTTAGAATTGTGACTTAATAAATAAATATTTTTTCAGTTAACAGCTTTGGTGCATTATTTTTGTGCTCTTTAGCTTTTGTATATGTTTTAACTAATTTAATTAGGATCTGTGGTTCTTTGCAGAATATGGGATATAGCCACAGTGTGTTCGATCAGAATGCACATCATCAAATTCCACCTAGCACACATCAAGGTATGCTAACATTTTTGCATTTATTTTAGAATCTGTGTCTTAGTGATCTACAGGATATGCTGGAATTGTGTGTGTGTATAGTGTTTCCACTTGTAAATTGTACTGAATGTGAAATAGTGTACATTATGCTGTGATTTTTATCTTAATTTTATTGTAACTTTATGTGAATGTAACAACACACCACATGGACAAAAAGTAAAAAAAAAAACACTATACACGCTTGATATGTTGCTATGTCATCCTACCTTACAGATACATTTTATTTTTATATAAACTCTCAGATGTTCAGCATTTTTTAAGCACACACAGTAAACATTGTATTTCACTTGCTCCGCACCTTTCAACATCCCCCCTTAAAATACAATGTCTGTTTTTAATGGCTCTAAATCACAAGCTTCACAGATTTAGTTATCACACAGTCATGGTAATTGTTTCATAACAACATTTCTAAATTTCTCAAACTTTGATCTTTGTAGAGCTTTGGTCAGTATGTCTGCTAATTGTTCTTCCGTATATTTTATCTCGAATGAACCTTCTCTGTATTGTTCGCTAACATATTTTACATCTATATGATTGCGTCATCTAACCAACTGTCCTGATTTGATCATTTGGATAGCACTTTGATTGTCTACATGAAGAATGATTTTACTTTTCTTCTGGTTAATTCTTCTATTAGGGTATTGATGTGTTTTATTTCTTTGGTGCATTCTGCTGCTGAAATGTATTCTGCTTCAGTTGATGAAGTAGCTGTCACACTTTGCTTCCGAACACCAACTAATGGGAGCACCATTATAAAGAATTATGTATGCAGTTGTACTTTTTCTGTCTCTTAAATCTTCCGCATAATCGGCATCACAAACATTTAGGTGAATATTGTCATCTTCTTCACTTTCTTTTTTCTTATAGAAGAGACCATAATTCTTGGAACCTTGTAGATAACTAAGAGTTCTTTTTACATTTTTGTAATCCCTTTTCTTGGGGTCTTCTGTGAAGCGGGTCTGATAATTTACTGTAAATCCAAGATCTGGTCTGGTTTTACATGACAAATAAAGAAGGCTTTTTATGGCTTCACGGCATGCAAATTCAATGTGTTCGTTTTCTTGATTTTCTTCATTTGTGTTTCCCTCTGGAACCAATGGAGTCTTCATGGCCCTACAGTCAGTCATATTGAATTTTTCTAGTACTTTCTCTGCATACTGTTCTTGGTGTAAAAATATTCCATCCCCTGTCTTCATTATTTGTACCCTTAAATACATATCTGGATTTTCTACCACAACAAATTCAAATTTCTTTTTAAGTTTATTTAGTATATTTTCAATTTTCCCCAAGTCTTTTCCTATTATGATTCCATCCTCAACATGTATAGCCATATACATTTCTTCAGTTGAATCTTTAAATATGCACTTGTCTGATTTCAATTGAATTAGTCCTTCTGATTTTAGGAAATCTGTCGAAGTTTTATTCCATCTGGATGGGGCTTGTTTAAGTCCATACAGAGCTTTCTTCAAAACACAGATTTTTCCAGCTTCTTTGTATCCTTCAGGTATCTTCAAAAAAAATTCTTCATCCAGTTTCCCATAGAGAAATGCTGTTTTGACATCAAACACTCTTATATGGAAATTTTTCTCTGCTGCCAGTACAAATGATAGTCCAATGAAGATATATATAGTACTGGGCTAAATAATTCCTTAAAATCTATATCCTTCTCTTGTTGACAACCACTGATAAACTAATCTGGCCTTATATTGTTCATCATCTTTGACTATAAAGATCCATTTGCTTCTTAAGATTTCTTTCCCTTCTGCTTCCTCTGGACTAACCAACTTCCATGTTTCATACTGTTGAAGAGATCTCTTTTCTTCTTCAATTGCTTTTAACCAATTTTCTTTGTCTGGACCACTCATACATAATTCATATGTAAGTAAAGCTGTTTCGTAATCATTATATTTTACAGGTTTTTTCAAACTAGTTCTTTTCCTAAGCTTGTAATTTCTTGTGTCTTCATTGCATGTTATTACTTCTTGACTTTCTTCTCCTTGATTTTCATGGTCTTCTGTTTCATTTTTTGATTGCTAGTATCATTTGATAGTACACCAATAACAAGATTTGTCTGTAGAGTTTCTTTTGTCACTTTCTGCTCAAATTCAACATCTCTTGACACAACAGTATTTCTTCTTTCTGCATCAAACAGTCTGTAGCCATTTTACTTCATACATCTAGTTTCTTCAAGTAGGCTAAATTTTTGGCAAAAACTCTTGATCGAAAAATTTGAAGTCTTGACAGATCTCCTTTTCCCAAACCACTTCTCTGCGGATATGGCACTTTGATAGTTGGGCTTTTATTGATTATGTAGCTGTGAGCACTGCCTCTCCCCATAGCTCTTTCTTCAGTTTGCTATGGAATATCATAGCTCTTGCCTTGTTCATTATTGTCAGATTTAGTCTCTCTGCTTTCCCATTGAGCTGAGGGCTATAAAGAATACTATAGTCTAGCACAATTCCTTTTCCTTCACACCAATTCTTAAACTCACGGCTGGTGTATTCACCACCTTTATCACATCTTATTTTTGACACTTTCGTATTGAACTTATTTTCACTTTCTAACACACATTTTCTTATGAATCTTTCAGCCTCTGACTTACATCTTAACAAGTAAGTTACACAGAAATGAGTGAAATCATCTAACACTGTCATGTAGTACCTATATCCATTGAATGTTAGGGTTCTCTCTCTCCACAGATATCAGTATGTATGATTTCAAGAGGTCTTGTTGCTCTTTCTGTCACAGTAGAAAATGGTTTTCTTGTTAATTTAGCTCTCACACAAGCTTCACACTATTGTTCCGCTGAGCATAAACTACACTATTGGCCATCAAAGTTGCTACACCAAGAAGAAATGCAGATTATAAACGGGTATTCATTGGACAAGTTTATTATACTAGAACTGACATGTGATTACATTTTCACACAATTTGGGTGCATAGATCCTGAGAAATCAGTACCCAGAACAACCACTTCTGGCGATAATAATGTCCTTCATACGCCTGGGCATTCAGTCAAACAGAGCTTGGATGGCGTGTACAGGTACAGCTGCCCTTGCAGCTTCAACACGACACCACAGTTCATCAAGAGTAGTGACTAGTGTATTGTGACGAGCCAGTTGCTCGGCCACCATTGACCACACGTTTTCAATTGGTGAGAGATCTGAAGAATGTGCTGGCCAGGGCAGCAGTCGAACATTTTATGTATCCAGAAAGGCGTGTACAGGACCTGCAACATGCGGTCGTCCATTATTCTGCTGAAATGTAGGGTTTCGCAGGGATCAAATGAAGCGTGGAGCCACGGGTCATAACATATCTGAAATGTAACGTCCATTGTTGCAAAGTGTCGTCAATGCAAACAAGAGGTGGCCGAGACATGTAACCAATGGCACCCCATACCATCACGACGGGTGATACGCCAGTATGGCGATGACGAATACACTCTTCCAATGTGTGTTAACTGTGATGTCGCCAAACACCGATGCGACCATCATGATGCTGTAAACAGAACCTGGATTCATCCAAAAAAAATGACGTTTTGCCATTCGTGCACCCAGGTTCGTTGTTGAGTACACCATTGCAGGTGCTCCTGTCGGTGATGCAGTGTCGAGGGTAACCACAGCCATGGACTCCTAGCTGATATTGTCCATGCTCCTGCAAATGTTGTCAAACTGTTCTTGCAGATGGTTGTTGTTTTGCAAACGTCCCCATCTGTTGACTCAGGGATCGAGACGTGGCTGCACGATCCGTTACAGCCATGCGGATAAGGTGCCTGTCATCTCGACTGCTAGTGATACAAGGCCCTTGGGATCCAGCACGGCGTTCCGTATTACCCTCCTGAACCCTCCAATTCCATATTGTGCTAACAATCATTGGATCTCGACCAACACGAGCAGCAATGTCGTGATACGATAAACTGCAATCGCGATAGGTTACAATCCGACCTTTATCAAAGTCGGAAATGTGTTGGTACACATTTGTCTTCCTTACACGAGGCATCACAACAATGTTTCACCAGGCAACGCCAGTCAACTGCTGTTTGTGTATGAGAAATCGGTTGGAAACTTTCTTCATGTCAGCACGTTGTAGGTGTCACCACCGGCGCCAACCTTGTGTGAATGCTCTGAATAGCTAATCATTTGCATATCACAGCATCTTCTTCCTATCGGTTAAATATCGCGTCAGTACCACATCATCTTCGTGGTATAGCAATTTTAATGGCCAGTGGTGTATTAGGAACTCTTTCACACATTCTCTTGATCTTTGAAGTATAGCTTATGCCTGGATGACATAGTTTCTTATGCCATTCTTGTTTTTCTTGTTGTGTCAGTAGTGACTGCATTCCTGATATAATGTTCGCTTCATACAACCCATTTGTTTTTTGTCCTTTCAAAACAAGTATTTCACCTTCATAGATTTGAACAGAATGTTTAGAAAATACATCTGTACAATATTTTTCAGTGATTACATTTACAGACATCAGATTTCTGCTCAGTTCAGGAACATACATAACATCTTTTAAAACACAGTTATCTCTTACAAAGTTTCCTGTTGCAACTATTTTCATTGGTCCACCTTGTTTGGCAACTTTTACAATACTGTCATAATGTCTCACATTTGTTAACTGGTCCACTTCATTACACAAATGTCCTATACATGTGCCATCAACAACCATGACCATATCTTTCTTTTCATTGGCTTCTTGTGAAATCTTTCCTGTGTTACATTCATATGCAATATGTGCAGTATCTTCCATCTTCTTTTCTTCATCAGTGTCTTGTTTCTTGTTTCCTTGAGTGACTAGATCTTCTTTCATCCCTTCAAAAGTGCAAAATGATTTTCTTTCGCTGTCTTTGTTTTTAAAATAACAATCTTCTTCTTTGTGGATAGTCTTTTTGCAATGAGGACAGGACTTGAAAGATCTCAATTTTGGTTCTTGAATTTTATTTTTAAAGAACACTCTTCTTCTTTGTGATTATTCCTCTTGCATATAGAACAGTGTTCTGTCTTCTTAGACTTCTTGCATTCTCTTGCAAAATGTCCACAACCACCACAATTCTTACAAATTATATCGTTTATTTTTGTTAAACCCAACATCAAAGGCAATACTCTCTTCTTGATTATTGTTTTTCAGTCGTTCCTCTTCTCTTATAAGCTTTGCAATTAGATTTTCCATAGTCTTCTCACCACTGTGTGACGAATCCCGTGCTGGAGAAAACTGTTTGTATTCTTCTGGCAAAATAGACAATATCTTGGGTGGTTGTTGTGGTCTTCAGTCCAGAGACTGGTTTGATGCAGCTATCCATTCTACTCTATCCTGTGCAAGCTGCTTAATCTCCCAGTATGTACTGCAGCCTACATCCTTCTGAATCTGCTTAGTGTATTCATCTCTTGGTCTCCCTCTACGATTTTTGCCCTCCGCGCTGCCCTCCAATACTAAATTGGTGATCCCTTGATGGCTCAGAATATGTCCTACCAACTGATCCCGTCTTCTAGTCAAGTTGTGCCACAAATTTCTCTTCTACCCAATTCTATTCAATACCTCCTCATTAGTTATGTGATCTACCCATGTAATCTTCAGCATTCTTCTGTAGCACCACATTTCGAAAGCTTCTATTCTCTTCTTGTCCAAACTATTTATCGTCCATGTTTCACTTCCATACATGGCTACACTCCATACAAATACTTACAGAAACGACTTCCCAACTCTTAAATCTATACTCGATGTTAACAAATTTCTCTTCTTCAGAAACGCTTTCCTTGCCATTGCCAGTCTACATTTTATATCCTCTCTACTTTGACCATCATCAGTTATTTTTATCCCCAAATAGAAAAACTCCTTTACTACTTTAAGTGTCTCATTTCCTAATCTAATTCTGGCAGCATCACCCGATTTAATTCGACTACATTCCATTATCCTTGTTTTGCTTTTGTTGATGTTCATCTTATATCCTTCTTTCAAGACATTGTCCATTCCGTTCAACTGCTCTTCCAGGTCCTTTGTTGTCTCTGACAGAATTACAATGTCATCGGCTAACCTCAAAGTTTTTATTTCTTCTCCATGGATTTTAATTCCTACTCCGAATTTTTCTTTTGTTTCCTTTACTGCTTGCTCAATACACAGAATGAATAACATCAGGGATAGGCTACAACCTTGTCTCACTCCCTTCCCAACAACTGCTTCCTTTTCATGCCCCTCGACCATTATAACTGCGATCTGGTTTCTGTACAAATTGTAAATAGCCTTTCGCTCCATTTATTTTACCCGTGCAGCCTTCAGAATTTGAAAGAGAGTATTCCAGTCAACATTGTCTAAAGCTTTCTCTAAGTCAACAAATGCTAGAAACGTAGGTTTGCCTTTCCTTAATCTATTCTCTAAGATGAGTTGTAGGGTCAGTATTGTGTTCCAACATTTCTACGGAATCCAAACTGAACTTCCCCGAGGTCGGCTTCTATCAGTTTTCCCATTCGTCTGTAAAGAATTCATGTTAGTATTTTGCAGCTGTGGCTTATTAAACTGATGGTTCAGTAATTTTCACATCTGTCAACCCCTGCTTTCTTTGGGATTGGAATTATTATATTCTTCTTGAAGTCTGAGGGAATTTCGCCTGTCTCATACATGTTTCTCACCAAATGGTAGAGTTTAGTCAGGGCTGGCTCTCCCAAGGCTATCAGTAGTTCTAATGGAATGTTGTCTACTCCCGGGGCCTTGTTTCGACTTAGGTCTTTCAGTGCATTTACTGCATTTTCGTATTTTCTCCTTTCATCAATTAAATTCAGTATCTCTACTGTTACCCAAGGATTTCTATTAGCCCTTGTCTTTTTACCTACTTGATCCTCTGCTGCCTTCACTACTTCATCCCTCAGAGCTACCCATTCCTGTTAATTGTTCCCTTATGCTCTCCCTGAAACTCTGTACAACCTCTGGTCTAGTCAATTTATCCAGGTCCCATCTCCTTGAATTCCCACCTTTTTGCAATTTCTTCAGTTTTAATCTACAGTTCATAACCAATAGATTGTGGTCAGAGTCCACATCTGCCCCTGGAAGTGTCTTACAATTTAAAATCTGGTTCCTAAATCTCTATCTTACCATTATATAATCTATCTGAAACCTGTCAGTATCTGCAGGCTTCTTCCATGTATACAACCTTCTTTTATGATTCTTGAACCAAGTGTTAGCTATGATTAAGTTATGTTCTGTACAAAATTCTACCAGGCTCTTTCATTCCTTACCCCCTCCCCATTTCCATATTCACCTACTACGTTTCCATCTCTTCCATTTCCTACTATCGAATTCCAGTCACCCATGACTATTAAATTTTCGTCTCCCTTCACTGTCTGAATAATTTCTTTTATCTCATCATAAATTTCATCAATCTCTTCGTCATCTGCGGAGCTAGTTGGCATATAAACTTGTACTACTGTGGTAGGCATGGGCTTCGTATCTATATTGGCCACAATAATGCATTCAGTATGCTGTTTTTAGTAGCCTATTTGCATTCCTATTTTTTTATTCATTATTAAACCTACTCCAGCATTACCCCTATTTGATTTTGTGTTTATAACCCTGTATTCACCTTACCAGAAGTCTTGTTCCTCCTGCCACCGAACTTCACTTATTCCCACTATATCTAACTTTAACCTATCCATTTCCCTTTTTAAATATTCTAACCTACCTGCCTGATTAAGGGATCTGACATTCCACGCTCTGACCCGTAAAACGCCAGTTTTCTTTCTCCTGATAACACCATCCTTCTGAGTAGTACCCACCGGGAGATCCGATTGGGGGACTATTTTACCTCTGGAATTGTTATAACTTCAAGTTGAACAAATATATTTCATGGAAGACGCAATACATCAAAGTCACAGATCAAGTAAAGAGTAAGACGTGTGTACCCTTTAACAGTCATATCATAACTGAGTCCAAGTCTAGCGGCTGCTGGCTGGCTGGCCGCTTAGGTGGCGCTGCTGCTGTATGGCTGGCAGACAGCGCCGCATGTAGAGGACGCGCGTAACTGTGTGGCGGCACTTTGAAAGATCAGCGAGTCACAACACTTTTCCCCCCTTTGAATTTTTTGTGCAGGTCTTGATGGAGGTGGCCTGTAGATTGCTAACGTCCATAGGTGGTGTTTGACTGGCCATAAAGTCTCGAGGAGGAGGCTTCCCATACAGACAGAAGTGTCCCCGATGATAACGGGTCGAGATGACAGGAGACGTGGGGGTCGAATCTGCTGGGGCCATGTGAACCAATCTGCCCGTTGCGGCAAGTCCGGTTGTCATAACAGGAGACATGAGCGATGTGTCCTCGTCCGTAGGAGGAGGAGGCGAGTAGAGTTGCTCTGACAGATGATGGTCTTCTGGTTCCTGCATGGGCACGTCTCCTGGTGGTGTCAGTTCTTGTGCTGGCACCGATATGACAGTGAGAGGACTGCGTTGTGAGTAATGAGAGATTCCAGTATCCCAAGCGTCAGGTAGAGCTGAAGGTGGTGTAGCGGCATCTGGAACAGGCGTTGCCGGCACACAAGGCCGAAGCTGGTCCGAATGACGCACTGCAACACCTGTGTCTGTCTGGATTTCACACAGGCGTTGGCCACGGTGTCGTAAGGTGCAGCCAGGACTCCATTTTGGCCGCCCTCCATATCCCCGTACCCATACAAGGTCGTTGGCGGTGAATTGGCCAAGCGAAGGCACCCGCGGCCTTGAGGTGGAAGGCCGCAGAAGATGAAGTAGTGTGCGGGGCTGTCGGCCATGTAAGAGCTCAGCCGAGCTGTGGTCGCCCATGGGGGTGAAACAGTAAGAAGCCAGAAATTGGAGAAACGCATCATCAGCAGAAGAAGGCAGGAGTTTCCTCATCTGAGCCTTAAATGTGCGGACCAGTCGTTCAGCCTCACCGTTTGACTGTGGATGGGGCTGTGACATGCATGACGCCGTGACAGGCACAAAAATCCGAAAAATTGGGAGAGGCAAATTGCGGACCATTATCAGTAACAAGAGTGGAGGGAAGGCCTTCCAAAGAGAAAATGCGAGCTAGAGCATTGGTGGTTGCTGCGGTGGTAGGCAACATGCAGCGGACAATGAAAGGAAAGTTACAGTAGGCGTCAATAACGAGATGCCAATAAGTACCTATAAAAAGGTCCCGCGAAGTCAGCATGAATACGCTCCCAGGGCTTCTCAGGCGAAGGCCATGGTGACAAAGATGAGTTCGGGGCGGCGGCCTGTGACACACAAGGGCTGCAGGCAGCAACCATGTGTGCGATTTCAGAATCGATGCCGGGCCAGTACACATGACAGCGCGCCAGAGATTTTGTGCGAGACACACCCTAGTGCCATTGGTGAAGGAGGTGCAAGACCGAAGCACGCAAAGACGCATGTACCACAACACGCGGCGAAGCATTTTCGCTGGAAAGGAGGATAACACCATCCCTAGCCATGAGGCGGTAATGCAAAGCGTAGTAGTTCCGCAAGGGATCAGAAGTCTTAGCAGACAGCCGATCTGGCCAACCCTTCTGAATACAGCATAAAACCTGGGAGAGGGTAGGGTCAGAACCCGTAGCAGCCGCCAGCCGGTCCTCAGTGATGGGGAACCCGTCCACAACCTGCTGCTTGGTAACATCCAGGTGGAAACACAAAAGTTCGTCCCTATCGAATGCCAGATCAGGACCCATGGGAAGGCGAGGCAGTGCATCAGCATTCGCATGTTGAGCCGTTGGCCAGAAATGAATCTCATAATTAAAATGAGACAAGTAAAGAGCCCAACGCTGGAGGCGGTATGCAGCCTTGTTTGGAAGTGATGTTATTGGATGAAACAAGGAAACGAGAGGTTTGTGATCCGTAACAAGATGAAATTTGGATCCATAGAGAAATACACTAAACGTACGAAGAGCATAAATAATGGCCAAAGCTTCTTTTTCAATTTGAGAATACTTTTGTTGGGCATCCATGAGCGTTTTGGAGGCATAAGCAATGGGTTGTTCAGAACCGCCAGAAAAACTGTGCGCAAGGACTGCACCGACCCCGTATTGAGAGGCGTCCGTGGCAAGAACAAGATGTTGGCCAGGTCGATACGTAGCCAGGCATGGGCCTGTTTCAACATAGTCTTCAATTTCTGGAAAGCCGCATCGCATGACGCGGACCAGTGAAAAGGCACGTTTTTATGTAACAGGCTATGCAAAGGCTGAGCCACCGAAGCAGCAGACGGTGAAAACTTGATAGTATGCTATTTTCCCCAAGAAGGCCTGCAGTTCCTTAACAGATGTAGGGCGAGGAAGGGCATCGATCGCAGCGACAGTTTGCTGAAGTGGACGAATACCATCCCAACCCCAAGTACATGATAGATGCCGAAAAAAATTTTGATTTCTGAAGATTACACTTAACACCGGCAGTCTGTAAGACATGAAAAAGTATGCGGAGATTTTGAAGATGTTCGTCAGTGGTGGAGCCAGTGACAACAATGTCGTCCTGGTAATTTATACACCCAGGGATAGTGAGCAATAATTGTTCGAAGAATCGCTGAAAGAGAGCAGGGGCGCTGGCTACCCCGAATGGCAATCATTGGTATTGATGGAGGCCGAAAGGTGTGTTAAGGACCAGAAACTGCCGGGAAGCAGCGTCGAGAGGAAGTTGATGATAAGCTTCTGACAGGTCAAGTTTAGAAAAATACTGGCCTCCAGCAAGTTTAGTGAACAATTCTTCAGGTCGAGGCATAGAGTAAATGTCAATAAGGCATTGAGCATTTACAGGGGCTTTGAAATCGCCACAGAGACGAATATCACCATTTGGCTTCGTAACGACGACGACAGCAGAGGACCATTCACTGGAAGTGACAGGAACCAAGACCCCTGAAGCAGTGAGACGATCCAGCTCCCGTTTGACCTGATCACGAAGGGCCACAGGAATGGGCCGAGTCCAAAAAAACTTAGGCCGAGCAGTGGGTTTAAGTGTGATATGAACTTCAAAGTCGTTTGCACGGCCTAACCCAGGAGAAAACGGGGACGAAAATGTCGTCGACAAAGAATCCAATTGAGCATAAGGAATAGCATCAGAGGCGATATTGACAGTCATCTATGGAGAACCCAAAAACGCGAAAGGTGTCAAAACCAAAAAGATTCTCCACATTACTATGGTCGACCACAAATATGGGAACAGTGCGAACGACAGATTTGTAAGATACCTCAGCATCAAATTGTCGCAAGAGAGAAATCTTCTGTTTATTGTAAGTCCGTAATAGCCCAGTGACAGGTGACAGGATTTGAGAACCCAACTGAAGATACGTCTGAGAATTGATGATAGTGGCAGCAAAACCAGTATCCACCTGCATGCGAACATCTCGACTAAGTATTTGGACAGTGAGGAATAACTTCCCTGAAAGGGAAGAAGTACAGTTGACAGACAACACAGAATCAGAATCAGCGTCACGTTCATGAACATCACGTATGCGGTCGGATTTGCAAACGGATGACACATGACCCTTTTTTTTGCATTTGTGACGCACGACCCAACGTTGTGGACAATCTTCTTGTGAATGTTTCGTAAAACACTGCGGACATGAAGGAAGTTGCCGTGGGTTTTGCTGCAGTTTTTTAGAGGTTTGTTTACGGTTAGGCCGAGGCTGTACTTGGGAGCGTACTGCGGCCACATTGGCCGGCGGGGATATGCCGCACACTTCGTCAACATCGCACAGAGGTATTTCCCGACGTCACCCCATGCCTCTATTTGTGCTCCAGCGGCGCAAGAAATTTCAAAAGACTGAGCGATGGATAGGACTTCATCTAGAGTCGGATTTGCCAACTGAAGGGCACGTTGCCTAACTTCTTTGTCGGGCACCGATCGGATAATAGCATTCCGTACCATGGAATCGGCATAGGATACTTTGTGAACTTCAGTAACAAATTGACACTTTCTACTGAGGCCGTGAAGTTCAGCAGCCCAAGCGCGATAGGATTGATTCAGGTGTTTTTGACAACGATAAAAGGCAACACGAGAGGCTACCACATGCGTTTGCTTTTGAAAATAGACGGACAGAAGTGAGCACATTTCAGCAAAGGACAAATACGCAGGATCTTTCAAAGGAGCCAATTGCGACAACAACCGATACATTTGAGGTGAAATCCATGAAAGGAACAGAGACTTACATGTTTGTTCGCCCGCGATGTGAAATGCCAAGAAGTGCTTTTGAAGACGTTTTTCGTAATCAGACCAGTCTTCCTCCGTGTTGTCGTAAGGAGGAAAAGTAGGTAGAGACAACGACGAGAGACGCCTCGCATTTTATGCCGCGACGAAATCACGAATCGCATTTGTGAGAAGCATTTGCTGTTCTATGAGATCTTGCAATAGTTTCTCTAAAGTAGCCATGGAAACATGTGGGTCAACGATGGAAAAGAAAAATCACTACCTCTTTGCCAATTGTTATAACTTCAAGCTGAACAAATATATTTCAAGGAAGACGCAATACATGAACGTCACAGATCAAGTAAACAGAGTAAGACTTGTGTACACTTTAACAGTCAAATCATAACTGAGTCCAAGTCTAGTGGCCGCTGGCTGGCTGGCCGCTTAGGTGGCGCTGCTGCTGCATGGCTGACAGACAGCGCCGCATGTAGAGGACGCGCGTAACTGCGCGGCAGCACTTTGAAAGATTGGCGAGTCACAACAGGAATATTTTTAGCCAAGAGGACGCCATCATCATTTAACAATACAGTAAAGCTGCATGCCCCCCCCCGGGAAAAATTACGGCTGTAGTTTCCCCTTGCTTTCAGCCATTTACAGTACCAGCACTGCAAGTCTGTTTGGGTTATTGTTACAAGGCCAGATCAGTCAATCAACCAGACTGTTGCCCCTTGGTATCTTGCGTATGATCATAATATCTGTCATCTTTTCTGACTGGAGATGATTCAGTTCAAATACTATATTCTGTAGTGCCCTTATATTACTAGCTATGTCTTTATCATACTTGAAACTATAAAATTCTTGAAGCAACTGCTGAGTTCTTTGAGACGCATCTCTTTTGTAAATCTCTTTAAGTTTATCATACAATGCCTTGGAAGTTTCACAACACAGTACATGTGGCTTTACCTTTTTATCAATTGTTCTCATTATAAAATGTTTTGCCTTGCTGTACATTTTCTGCCATTTTTTCTGTTTTTCTAAAGTTTTCCAGTGTTTCAGTCCCATCCACAATATCACACAGATCTTGCGTATTAAATAATATTCTAATTTCAACATTCCATAGATTGAATGTCCTACTGTCTTTAAGCACTTGTATATCACGAAATTCTTAGTTTTCTTGAAACATCTTTAACTGTTTTTCTTCCTTATTCATGCCTTCTATTTTTTAGCTTTTCTATTTTCTTATTGCTCTGGGCCCATAACCTGCTGTGATTTTTGTCTTAATTTTATTGTAACTTTATGTGAATGTAACAACCCACATACATAGACACAAAGTAAAAAAAAAAAACACTATACACATTTGATATGTTGCTATGTCATCCTACCTTACAGATATATTTTATTTTTATATAAACTCTTAGATGTTAAGCACAATTCTTTTTTCCCCTCTTTTTTTAACACAGTAAACATTGTATTTTACTTGCTCCGCGCCTTTCAACACATTATCAGCAGATATGCAATATGTGAGAACTATATGTTTACATTTCTAACAAGATAGTGGTGGCCCAGATTCGTATTTACACATTAATGGTCCTTTTTTTATGGAGGCATTTGTGTTTTTTTTTACATTCTCGATGATTAAAAAAATATCCGAATTATTATTTCGTGGTGGTGTTTTATTTTGTAACTGCGTTTTACCCTTAACAGTGACAGATTCAATGAACTTAAAAGTACCGTCATATTTTTCCCCACTAGGGGAATTGTGAAGTTTCATACTTTCATAGTTTTATATAATGACATTATTTGGAATAAGTGTAGTTTTTGGGATAGGGTAGTTGTGGGAATGTCACCTTTTTCTCTGACCAGGTGTTTGAGTTGCAGCTGCCCCTTTAACCCTCTGACAGCTTGTAATGTCCTTCTCCTTGGCATTGTAAGCTTGTTATTTATTGTTTATGATAGTAGTATTTACACCATCCCATTGTATTAAAGTTGATAATTAATGAGAAAATACAAACATAAAATAAAACATAATTTGCCGCACGACACTATTTGACTGTCATCAGTTGCTTGTAGTTACTAACTTTTGACTTTATATTTACATTTCCCTGTTGTCAAAGAGAAGTTTAATGACAAATCTAAATATAAAACACAAAGAAGTAAATAAATGTGAAACATATTAAGTAGAATGTAATGTTCCCTTTTTACCTGGTACATCACTAAGACCACAGTAACCTCTAACTGTATTTTGAGAATCTAGTAGCATTTCGTGCTTTACTTAAGCACATTGGACCATAGTGGCAATGAGTAAATTGCGACTCAGGGTGGCAATGAGTAATATGTTTGTCAGTAAACAAATTATCCAGTTAATAAGTACTTTAAAACAAATAAATTTGTAATAACATAATGTGAAAAGGGAATCTTTTTTTCGTTTATTTGTAAGTTAGCTTTGTAAAATATAGGTACGATAGTTAAGTCTCTTCCATGTTAAAATTTGCCACACATAGTAACTTCTAGTGCAACATCAGAGGCCTGTTCAAAAACCTTTCTAATGATATGTCATCCACACTTGTACATTAATATATGTTGAGAAAAAGGGATAATGACTTACAAAATAAAGTGTGTGATTACAGTTAAGGCATGTGCTCATGTAACTTTAACACTTAATAATTGAATTTGTTAGATTTTCGGCAAGAGGAGAATGAAGGTGGTACACCAGGTGGTCAGGCATCACCAGATGAAAATATTTGTGGCCAGCGGAATGAAATGCCACCACTTCCTCCTGGTCCTCCTCCACCTGCTAACCAGAACTATCTTTTGCCAACACCACCAGCCTCAGCTGTCACATCCAGATCACCTCAGTTCTACAATCAACCAGGAAACACGAGTATGTAGCCATTCAGTTGTATTGAAGCTAATTTTTACAATTACTACTGTAGTAAATAAGTACTTCACCTCACAATTTGTAATTTTGTTAGTATTTGAGCATGTTATTCTGTCTTGTCACATGAATTACAGGGTGATAAGAATTTTTCTTTGCAGCATATGGTCCCATAAAATTTAGTCTTCCAAATAAAAAGCCCGGGATTGGTTTCAAGCCGTTCAATAACAGTGGAGCAAGCAAGAAGAAGCGTAAGAATAAAAATAAGAAGAATGCACAAAACCTTAACAATTCTCTCAGTGAAAACTTTATGCCCAGTTCACCAGGTGGCCTAATGATACATCCTCCCCCTCTTCCTCCAGGCGACAATACACCGCTGTTTCCTCCTTTGCCTCCTGAACCGGCGCCCCCGTCAGCAATGCGTGAAAAGTCATCAGAAGAGGCCGAGGTAACAAATGCGGCTGCAGAAGATTCTGGAAAACCCTTTTCTGTTTCTAAAACACTACAGGAGCGGGCATCTGCTGCTGTAAACCACGCAGAGACACACCAGTATATGGAAGCACTCGCACGAACTGCTCAGTCTGTCATAACAGGTGAATGGCCGGAGTCTCTAAAGTGAGTATTCTTTTAAATTTAACTGCTAAAACACAAATTATTATGTAATTGTTTGTCTATCCCTTGAAACCATTTATGTCAATTTCTGATAGCATATTTACAGAAATCGTAATTAGTTACTGCAGCATTTATAAAACTCTTGTGAGTGTGATTTATTTTTCCAATTCATGTATAATTATGTTAAAATTTCTTCCACAACACATTTTATGACATGGTTCATCTATTCAGAAGTATTAAAAATTAACTGTTTAAATATGTCTCAGGTTCTTCCATATGACTGAGGATCTTAATTCGTGACTGAACTGTAAGAGATTTAAAAGTAATTTGCATGAAAATAATTGTTTGGTCTAAGATTTGTTAATGTAGAGGGAGCGAAATGTAACACATTCCTGATCTGCACTATATTCCTTGGCAGTTTCAATTCCATAGTTATGCCATATACATTTCCCACAGATTTGAAACAGGAATGTGCTCTTTGTCATTGTGTCCTACTAATATACAAGAAGTTCATAAAGGTAGATATTGAACTAGTTGAAAGAGTATTCTGAATTAGATGAGGTTATAAATGTCATTAAACGTGGGTTAAAAGTGGGAAGAGAAAATAGCTAAGATATAAGAATTTTAACAGGGTATAAGAAATGGAGGTACTTTGGGAGTTTCGTTTCAAGACAAAAAAGCACGGAAATAACAAAGTAATTTAAACAGTGGACAAAAGTATCAAAATTCTTACATAAGTGAAAGAGATATTGGTAAATAACTATATATATACAGAGCAGTTGCAGAAACAATTGGTGCTACAGAGCAGAAATGTTGCTGCTGGACAACTGGAAGGGGGAGGGGAGGGGTTAGAACATCTGGAACGAGCATTCTAGATGTCAGGATAGCAACAAGTATGAATTATCAAAGAAATTATAGTTGGAAGATAAAAAAAAATACAGTGGCAGTAATACGTAACGAGAATGGAGGCTGAGCATGACTCAAAAAGGACTCCGATTTCGTTCCAGTACGAAGAAAATGATTAGAAAATTACCATTGGTGTGTGTGTGTGTGTGTGTGTGTGTGTGTGTGTGTGTGTGTGTGTGTGTGTGTGTGAATAGAATTTTGCAGAAAGGTAATACGTCTTGCCAGGCAAAAGAGGCATTTTAAAAATGGTGGTCATTGGTGTGTGTGTGTGTGTGTGTGTGTGTGTGTGTGTGTGTGTGTGTGTGAATAGAATTTTGCAGAAAGGTAATACGTCTTGCCAGGCAAAAGAGGCATTTTAAAAATGGTGGTTGGAAGGAACATATCATCACACGCAAATGGCAACATTTCAAAATCAGACGACTTAACATGACTCTGTATAACTGATTTTTATTGCAGGGTATATGCCACTATTGGCTACCTCTGTTAACGTTCATAGCAATGCCATATTTTCAATAATGTTAAAAATATACACCCTTCAAAACTGCCCTGTAATGTATGTTGCATTCAGCTGGAGAATATAATAATTTAGCTTTTACATTTCAGGAACTATATAAATCGATGTTATGATCAGTGCATTGAAACAGTAGACAAAGATAGAGTTGAGATAATCTTGAAAGGTAAAATTACAAGAGCTGCTAGTGAAGGGACTTTATGGACGAAGAACTGGGATGTTGAGCCATTACCAAGGTAAAGGTGGCACATATTAGCAATATGTAGTATTTTCCATTATGCAGTTGATTGCATTTATGATGTATTGTTAAACATACTTAAAATGTGGTACTCTCAAAGTTCCCCGAGTACAAAATGTTGTTTGCGTACTAATGTTCAACATAAATTTTTGACTTTCCTAGCATCCATACTGAGAGAAATGTAGAGCTCAAGAAGACTTTTCCTACAACACCAGATTCCAATGTGACACCAACTGTTAAAATGACTCCAATTGGTCGGGGTAAGAAACCGAATCTGTCAGCAGCGCTCGGTTCAAGGTTGGGGGCTCGATGCTACAGAAACCAACGCCGCTCACGATCTCGGTCGAGATCCCACTCGAGGTCCAGGTCTCGTTCTAGGTCGAAGTCCCACTCACCCTCAGGGAAAAGCCGCAGGAACAGGTCACGATCAAGAGACAGTTCTCGAAGCAAGAGCCCAGCGAGGCGGAGGAGGAGGAGGTCAGTTTGAATCTATTTGCTAAATTTAATATTGCTGAAGATGAGCAGGGAAGTTGGTGGCTTAATTACAGTGGTACAGTGTTAAATGAAGTAATTATGCTAACCATTGACCTCTCTGAGGTTACCACTTATATCATGACAGTGTGTTGGGTTTTCAATGACCGTTTTGTAAGATTTAGGGCATACATGTGTAGTTCACACAAATTGGCTGCCAACTTACCTACTCTGGTCTTCCGTTGATTCATTTTTGTTCACTTATGCAAATGACATTTTTGAGTGTGTGCTGGTTAATTGACACTTCGATAGGGTGATCTGTAGTGTGTCCACCGATCTAGGTTGGTTAAAAGGTGATAATTGGTTAAGAGTTGGAGAAGCCATTGTATGTGATTTGTTAAGGAGCTATTGTACTCTTTGTGTGGCATTGTTTAAATTCTTCCATGTATCATATGTGACGACATTGGCATTAGTATGCTTTGTGTGTCCTGGACTGCAGTTGGCAAACAGCAGGAATGATGTTGATTCACATGTTAGCAGAGGTAGTGTCCTTTTTGTATAACTTATTTTGCAAAAGTATTGGAAAAGTGTTGTGATTTGATGAAAGTGTTAATGGAGAATCATTTGTTGGAAATACATTATTTTTGTCTGAAGTCCCATCTGTAGTATCAGTTCTTTCTGGTAAATGGTCATTTTATTATTACACCTGGACTTCAGCCATAAGAATGAATAAAGATGCAGTTTCGACATTCTGTAACTGCCAGTCACCAATATTAGTTAACTGCTGCTCTTATATTTAACACAGGGGTTGAGGAAATGCAATATTTTGTGTCACATAGCTAAAAAAGGTAAATTTTGTGCTTTTAGTTGTTTCTGCAAAATTTGCATAAATTTCTACTGTTATCTAACATATAAATTGCACAGAAGTCAATGTAAAACTCAAGAGAGATCACATACATTTTAGGGGTTGAAGACCTGCTTTTCAATTCAAATGTTATTAATGTACACAAAATGGTATGACTGAGTTTACTTATTTGAATCTGAGAAAGACAAAATTTTTCATAAATTTTAATTAACTATAAAGTGTTCCTGCACCCAAGTGGTTAAGAAATTACCCATATGTGACATTCCCTTTCATGGTACACTCTATAAAGGGCGAACATTAATAAAACAG
This sequence comes from Schistocerca americana, assembly GCF_021461395.2. Taxonomy (NCBI): domain Eukaryota; kingdom Metazoa; phylum Arthropoda; class Insecta; order Orthoptera; family Acrididae; genus Schistocerca; species Schistocerca americana. The sequence continues at coordinate 409,420,111 of NC_060121.1, read as the reverse complement.
AAAAACTGCAGGCATGAATCCATGGCTGTAAATGGAAGAAAAACGGCCTATATTCACACGTGCCTGGAAATGGACAGCGTGCATGCAATGACAACAGATTGCCTCGAAACACAGTACAGAGCTGCACTGTATTCATGTCACAACAGATGTTTAAAGTGGCCTCTATGGGATGCTGTGCACACATTGACCATGTTGCATTATGGATTGCCGCACTGTTTTGCATGTTCCAGTCTCTGTCCGACATGAACATGCTCATGAAGGGTCTGCTCATTAGGACCTGGTTCAGCATACACAGCACTTCTCAGATGCTCCAAGAGGTAAAAATCCATGGGATGTAAGCTCGGTGATCTAGCTGGCCTTGCTACAGGGCATCCTTGAGGAATGATAATCTGTCCAAGTATGTGGTCGCCAAGAATCCTTGCCTACACATTGATGCTGAACCAATGCTGACGAGATGCCTTACCCATTGCCTGATTGTTTTCTGCAGCCCACCCCATAGATGATAATTGTGCAGATTGATTATGCCAATTGTGGTAAAGGTTGCTTTATCGGTAAAAGGGACTGATGACAATAATCCCATAAGTGTGATGATCTGGTGCAAAAACCATCGACAAAATCTTTCCCATAAAGGGAAGTCCACTGCTAATACTCTCTCCACTCGTTGCAGGTGATAGGGATAGTAGTGGTTGTCATGCAGGATACACATAATCGTTGTTTGGATTACACCATGTCGCTGGGTCACTTGCCTGGAGCTTTTATGAGGGTTTAACTCAGTATCCTGTATAGTCCTGGCCTCCAGATCTGGTGTACGCATAACCCACTGCCTCCCTCATGTTCGTCTGTTTGAAAGAAACCGTGATCTCACAAACATCTAAAAAGGACATGAAATGTCTTATGTAGTTGGTGTCTGTGAGGGTACTTGTTTTGGTATAGCCATGTATCACTCAACCATTTTCTTATGTTTACTGTACATAAACACCATTTCAGTTTGTTTCTGACCATGAATACCAGACCATTCCACTGCTTACAGTACACGTGTCAATCACACAGCCAGCAACACACTAGAAACATGAGGCACGTAGTCAGAGGAACTTTCATTTGTCAGTACCATCTATCGTTGCAACGATGCGTTTCCAGACGCATCTTCATAGTAGGACTTTTTTTTCCTCCATTTCCAGTGAGGAATCCTTTCCTATAGTTTATCAGTTTTATTAATGTTCACTCCGTATATAAAAGCCAATGCCCCAATTGACTGACTCACTCACCAGCTAGTCACTACCCATCCTAAACCACAAAGAATAGAAACTTGAAATTTGCAAAGAGTGTTGATCACATACTGTAGGCATCGCTTAAGAAAGGATTTTTTGAAATTGCACCCCTAAGGGGATGAAAGACTTTTTGAGAAGTATGTCACTATTGAGGCAACTGGTAAACTAACTATGGAAATTGGTATTTGGTTTCTCGGTCAGAAATAAAGAAATACATGATTCAGCACTTCAACAAATTTGAATCCTATGGAGGTGAAATAATGGGTGAAAGATTTTTGAAAATAAATCACTATACTAAAGAACTACTAAAGTGTTTTTAAAGCTATATCTATGATAGTTGATTTTTACTCCTCAGTTACAAATAAAAAATGCATGTTTCAGTGTTTTTGAAAATTCAACCCTATAGGGGGTTAGAATTTTTTTTTTTTTAATTTTTCCTTATGTCAGAAAATTTTTAAATTTAAATCTGTGACAATTGGTATTTCACTTCTCGGTTAGATCTAAAGAAATATGTGTTAAGGGATGAAGGATTCTACGGAAATGTCATCTAAAAAACACAAAAGCAATGATTAACAAAACCTAGGAATCCAGCTACCATAATCTCTTTTTAGTCAGAATTACATTTGGAAAAGACCATGGCCTTAATTAGCATGAAAAGTTTAGAAGGTGTTGCAATTTGTGAACAACATAAGAATTGGATTAAAGAAAACAAAAAAGAACTTGCCGATCAAACTGTCTGTGCAAGTGAAGCAGTGGGCGATAAGCTAGTGTTCTTATGTTCTGTTGTAATGCCAAAACGTGTGGACTGTTTCTTTAGCTCAGGGCCATATTCAAACTACAAATAGTTACTTGATTGTATCATTCTGCCGAAGTTGCGACTTGATTGTATCATTCTGCCGAAGTTGCAAACTGAAATTATACTCCAGTTGGCCAACTGTGTTGTCTGGTATAATAGTTATTTGTATCACAAACAACTTGTAGTTATAAGTAAGAAAGTGCAGTGTCGTAATTGAAGTTATTTGCTTTGCAAATAATATTTCAGCATTTTCAGTGTCCACCCTGAGCCTTGTAAGGATTTTTTTTTTATGGATTTGACTGCTACATACTTAGTAACGAAATGATTGTCAATATACTTCTTTTAAGTTGTATGTGTGTATGCCACTGCTTAATGATTTCCATATGTACAGGATCTATGATGAGTATATTGTATTTGCTTTTTTTATTTTTAGTGCTGCTGATTGCTGTGGAGACTTTTGATTATTTAAAAAAAAACAAAGAAACTGTAACTTACTGAACGAAAGCGTTGGTATGTTGATAGAGACAATAACAAACACACACACAAATTCCAAGCTTTCGCAACCCACGGTTGTGGGTTTTAAGGGAGAGGGTAAGAAGTCATTCCTATCCCGGGAGTGGAAAGACTTACCTGGGGAGGGGGGGGGGCGGCACAGGTACACACACACACACACACACACACACACACACACACATATACAGACACAAGCAGACATACGTAAAGGCAAAGAGTTTGGGCAGAGATGTCAGTCGAGGCGGAAGTACAGAGGCAAAGATGCTGTTGAATGACAGGCGGGGTATGAGTGGCGGCAACTTTAAATTAGCGGAGGTTGAGGCCTGGTGGGTCACAGGAAGAGAGGATATATTGAAGGGCAAGTTCCCATCTCCGGAGTTCTGATAGGTTGGTGTCAGTGGGAAGTATCCAGATAACCCGGACAGTGTAACACTGTGTCAAGATGTGGTGGCCGTGCACCAAGGCATGTTTAGCCACAGGGTGATCCTCATTACCAACAAACACTGTCTGCCTGTGTCCATTCATGTGAATGACCACGTGGAATGTTTCCCTATATGAGGGATACATTCCATGTGGGAAAAATATATCTAAAAACAAAGATGATGTAACTTACCAAATGAAAGCGTTGGTATGGTGATACACACAAACAAACACAAACACAAAATTCAGGCTTTCGCAACCAATGGTTGCTTCATCAGGAAAGAGGGAAGGAGAGGGAAAGACGAAAGGATGTGGATTTTAAGGGAGAGGGTAAGGAGTCATTCCAATCCCGGGAGCGGAAAGACTTGCCTTAGGGGGAAAAAAGGACAGGTATACACTCGCACGCACACACACACACACACACACACACACACACACATCCATCCGCACATATACAGACACAAGCAGACATTTGAGAGAGAGATATTTTAATTTTTTTCCTGGTTTAGTGAAGTCTAGTTAGTTTCCTCCAACATAATTATTCGTATGAGAGAATCCACTCAATTCATGGAGAAAATGATCTGTGTTTTGAATGTGAATTCTAGTCAGATCTTTGATTAAATAAGTACTTAAATGGAAGGTGATTCAATAGGGGGTAAAGTCTTGCAGTTATCAGTTCTAACATTGTGCTCAGTGAGGGGTAGATTTTCCCACAATTGCAAATTGAAGTTGTAAAGTGATTTGTTACTTACAAACCATCAAAAATCCAGCTCTTTTTGATTATTAATTACAGATAAATTTACAATTTAACAAAAAAAATTGTTGTTGGGGTGACGTGGCTCTAAGATTTACAAGTTTGAGTTGTGGTTTTCATGTTGTTGTTGTGTTTTTCATGTTGTTGTTGTTGTGTTGTCTTCACTCCAAAGACTGGTCTGATGCAGCTCTCCATGCTACCATATCCTGTGCAAGCCTCTTCATCTCAGAGTAACTACTGAAACCTACATCCTTCCGAATCTGCTTACTGTATTCATCTCTTGGTCTCCCTCTGTGATTCTACCCCTCTCCCCCCCCCCCCCCCCCCCCTTCCACTACACTTCCCTCCAGTACTAAATTTGCAATCCCTTGATGCCTCAGAATGTGTCCTACCAACCAATCACTTCTTCTATACCCGGACCGGTGAAACATGTCACTTGACAGCTCGCGTGTGGTTGGCTACATTGCTATTATGAGGTTGCAATAGCTACCACTGCACACGCCCACAACTCCGAAATACGTTTTGTAAATTTAAGCTACAATTAATGTTTATACGTAAGTGCAACAAAGTACGTTTTTCTAACAGTGGAGAGAACGACGACATAGACTAAGTGTTTGATAGTGTATTAAATCGGGAAATAAAAACACCTGAAGTTAATGACAATATCTATGAAAAGTTGTTCCATATTGTTACAGTAATAGCTGCATGTAAATAATATAATGTAAATCTAAGCATACCAAATAACACGCTATCCCCATTCATAGAAAGGAATAAAGCAAAACATGCATAGCCTACCCGATAGCAGAGAGAAAAAGAATTAGTTCTGTATACATTTACACTCACCAATTTACGATGTCAATGACGCAATTCCATCCATTTCTCCTTCCATGTCATCGGAATTGGAGCCAAAACCTTTGTCTTCATCATCATCATTAAGAGAATCGTTAACTGTTAGTTTTCATGTATAATGCCATCTATAGTCTGTGCTTCTCTTATCAGCTTAGCAACATGGTCTACTTTTTTCCTTCATGAGGTAGTGTCTACAGTAGCAAGACCTTCACGTAGCAGTCTTTCCACATCTGTTATAGTAAAAGTCTTGTAACTTGTAATGTACATCTTGACTTCACTCCAAACCAATTCAATTGGTTTAAAATAACAGTGATAAGGCGTTAGCCTAGTTGCCAAGTGACCCTGTTCGCTTGCAATTTCATCTACAGTGTATTTAGGCATCACAGGCTTATTTTGTTTCACAAGTGAGTATAACAGCAGTTTTGTCATGCTCATGTCCGCAGCAGTGTCTCTCGCCTGCAACCACTGCACCATAGTTTCTTTACGGTCACCAGTGGTTTATCTAAAATCGTGGAGTGGTACGGTGCATTGTCCATCACAAAAACTGCCGTAACACTAAACTGGAGCAACAAATTTTTAAACCACTGTAGAAACCCTGGGAGGTCCATATCCTCATGATAGTCACCGTTTTTTTTCCCCCCCTCGAACAAAAAACTACAAGGGTTGTTTTTTAAGTAAGGGCCGTTTTTATTTTTTAAAACAGATACAAATGCTTTTGTAAAAAAACTTTTATTTTCTGATTCTACACACTTTTACCTATTTTTCTACATAGTTGCCTTGTTTATTTAAGCACTTGTTGTACCGTACAACTAAGTTTTTAATTCCCTCTTCAAAGAATTCGGCCGCCTGCTCCGACAGCCAAGAGTTCACGGCCGCTTTCACTTCATCGTCGTCATTGAAGCGCTGCCCGCCAAGATGGTGTTTCAGGTACCGGAAAAGGTGAAAATCGCTAGGAGCAAGGTCGGGGCTGTATCGTGCATGGTCCAAAACTTCCCAGTCAAAAGAATCAATCAAATCCTGAGTCTTTTGAGAGGTGTGGGGCGTAGCGTTATCGTGCAGGGGCAAATCTCCTTTTGTCAGCATGCCGCGCCTTTTGTTTTGAATTGCTCTGCGGAGCTTCTTTAGAGTTGCACAGTAGGCATCTGAGTTGATTGTCGTTCCTCGTGGCATAAAGTCCACTAGAAAAACACCGCGCCGGTCCCAGAAAACAGTTGCCATAATCTTGCACTTTGACAGCGTCTGTTTGGCTTTGACCTTGACGGGTGAGGTTGTGTGTCGCCATTCCATCGATTGTCGCTTGCTTTCGGGAGTGATTTGGGATACCCATGTTTCATCTCCAGTGGCAATTTGACTCCACATGTCATCCCCTTCTTCCTCGTAACAAATCAAAAAGTCCAATGAAGTGGCAAATCTCTTCCCTTTGTGGTCCTCTGGGAGGAGTCTGGGTACCCACCGAGAACACAGTTTCTTAAAGTTTAGGTTTTCAGACACAATTTTGTACAAAACCGATCTTGAAACTTGTGGAAATTCCAAAGAAAGAGTGGAAATTGTGAATCTTCTGTCCTCACGAATCTTTGTTTCGACTGCAGCCACCAAATCATCAGTGATCACAGAGGGCCGGCCTGAGAGTTCTTCGTCATGGGTGTTTTGACGGCCATTTTTAAACTCTCTAACCCATTGACGCACTTTACCTTCGCTCATTGCATTCAAGCCATAAACTTCTGTTAACTGACGATGAATTTCTGCAGCTGATAGGCTTCTCGCCGTCAAAAAACGTATTGCTGACCGTATCTCACACGCGGCGGGCGATTCAATAATCGTAAACGTTATAAAGTAGCACAACGATGCGTACAAGTCAGCTACAGAGCTGCAACTTGCATCAGTGTGAACGGGAAGGATGCCGGCAAGTGGTGCGGTGGCGCCAACGGCCCTTACTTAAAAAACAACCCTCGTAGAAGTCTTTCAGACACAAAGCTGTTTGAAGATCCTGCATGGGCCACAATTAATCATGATCCTCTTCCTGTTGACTGATGACCACTGCTATTCGGAGTATCATCTGTCGAGCATTTCTCAACTGATTCTCCTGCGTTGACCCAGGCTTCGTCTAACATATGACTGAGTGTATGTCCTTTCCTACAATTTTGTGTAAGAAAATGGTACGAGCTGCAACGACATGAGCTTTTTCTAGTAACAGTTCTCATCTATCCAACTTTTTAAAACAGAAGCCCATACTTTTTAATATCATCTTAAGTGACGTTTCCCCCTCTGAGAAAAGTTCACTTTCTTTTAAAGAAATTAGCAACTTCGCTATTGTGGGATGTTCTTTCCTTTTATAGTATCCACATACGTGCCGACGAATTGCCCCGGATTGGAAAGCATCAATATCTGTAATAGGACGAGGCTACTTCTTTTTCTTGCCTGGAGTATTTAAAGACACACTGTTTCTTCCACAGGGGCTTTCTTCCACATTGTTTACTTCACTGTCTTGTAAGTCTTGAAGTATCACCCCTTTCCTTATAACTGTTCTTTCACTTAGTCGTAGAGTTTTCGAGGTACACTCTAAAACTTTATCAGCAGGAATCGATGCATGCCCATGAACAGAAACAAATCTTTTTCTTGCTCATAAAACTCACACATCCTCCATAGTAATTCCAAAGCCTGACTATTTAATGGCACTCCACAGTACAACAACGGATTGTTGCTTGGTGAATGACATAATATCGGTGACATTGTTTAACAAACAAAAACTGTAGTCTAGATGGTAACACAACACAACAGCAGGCATTCGCGCACTAACATATAATGTTTACACGGAAGGCGGCAACTTGGTAGTGTCGGCGTCAGAACTGGCTTTTGTTCAGTGCTGTTATTGGTTCAGTAGACGCGGCGCCTCCCGTTCCTCACTTGTTCGTTAGTTATACTACCAACTCTATGGCGCTTGGGGAGTGACCTTGAAGTGACACGTTTCAGCGGCCCGGGTATAATCAGGTTGTGTGACAAATTTCTCTTCTCCCCATTTTTAGTCAGCACCACCTCATTAATTACGTGATGCATCCATCTAATCTTCAGCAATCATCTGTAGCACCACTTTTCAGAAGCTTCTATTCTCTTCTTGTCTAAGCTGTTTATCGTCCATGTTTTCACTTCCATACATGGCTACACTCCATACAGTACTTTCAGGAGACTTCCTGACACTTAAATCATTCTTGATTAACAAATTTCTCTTCTTCAGAAATGCTTTTCCTGCCATTTGCCAGTCTACAGTTTATATCCTTCCTACTTCAACCTTCATCAGATATTTTGCTGCCCAAATAGCAAAACTCATCTGCTACTTTGTGTCTCATTTCCTAATCTAATTCCCTCAATATCACCTGATTTAATTCGACTACATCCCATTGTTCTTGGCTTGCTGTTGTTGTTGTTGTTGTTGTTGTTGTTCATCTTATATCCTCCTTTCAAGATACTGTCCATTTCTTTCAAATGCTCTTCTCAGTCCCTTGCTGTCTCTGACAGAATTACAATGTAATCAGCAAACCTTAAAGTTTTTATTTCTTTTCCCTGGACTTTAATTCCTACTCCAAATTTTTAATTTGTTTCCTTTACTGATTGCTCAATGTGTAGATTGAATAACATCCAGGATTTGCTACAACCCTTTCTCACATCTCTTCTCAACTACTGCTTCCCTTTCATGTTCCTCAACTCGTATAACTGCCATCTGGTCTCTGTACAAATTGTAAATAGCCTTTTGTTACCTGTATTTTACCCCTGCCACCTTCAGAATTTGAAAGAGAGTATTCCAGTCAATATTATCAAAAGCTTTCTCTAAGTCTACAAATACTATGTAGATATGCTTTTTGTTAACCTATCTTCCAAGATAAGTCTTGAAGTCAGTATTGCCTAGCATATTCCTTCATTTCTCCAGAATCCAAACTGATCTTCTGTGAGGTCTGCTTCCACCAGTTTTTCCATTCTTCTTCTGTAAAGAACTCATGTTGGTGTTTTGCAACGGTGACATATTAACTGATAGTTCAGTAATTTTCACACCTGTCAGCACAGACTTTCTTTGGAATTGGAATTGCTACATTCTTATTGAAGATTGATGATATTTCGCCTGTTTCATACATCTCGCTCACCAGATAGAAGAGTTTTGTCATGGCTGGCCCTCCCAAGGCTATCAGTAGTTCGAATGGAAGGTTGTCTACTCTCAAGGCCTTTTTTCAACTTAGGTCTTTCAGTGCTCTGTCAAATTCTTCATGCCGTATATCTCCTATGTCATCTTCATCCTCGTTCTCTTCCATTTCCATAATATTGTCATAAAGTATATCTCCCTGTATAGACCATTTATATACTCCTTCCACCTTTCTGCTTTTCCTTCACTGCTTAGGACTGGTTTTCCATGTGAGCTTTTGGTATTCGTAGAGGTGATTCTCTTTTCCCCAAAGGTCTCTAATTTTCCTGTAGGCTGTGTCTATCTTACCTCCTAGTGATATATGCTTCTACATCCTTACATTTGTCCTCTAGCCATTCTTTCTCAGCCATTTTGCATTTCCTGTCAATCTCATTTTTTAGAAGTTTTTATCCCCATTTTGCCTGCTTCATTTGCTGCATTTTTATATTTTCTCCTTTCATCAGTTAAATTCAGTATCTCTTGTGTTACCCAAGGATTTCTACTACTGGTAGCTCTCATGCTTTTACCTATTTGATCCTCTGCTTCCTTCACTATTTCATCTCTCAAAGCTACCCATTCTTCTTCTGTATTCCCTTCCCCACTTCTTGTCAGTCCTTCTCTAATGCTCCTTCTGGAACACGCTATAATCTCTAGTTCTTTGTTTATCCAGTCCCCACCTCCTTAAATTCCTACCTTTTTGCAGTTCCTTCAGTTTGCATTTACAGTTCATAACACACAAATTGCAGTCAGAGCCCACATCTGTCCCTAGAAATGTCTTACAATTTAGAACCTGGTTACCATTATATTTTCAATCGGAAACCACCTGGTGTCTCCAGGTCTCTTCCTTATATACAACCTTCTTTCATGATTCTTAAATCAAGTGTAAGCAAAATATTACCGGGCAGCTTCCTCTTTCATTCCCGTCCCCACCCCCCTCCTCCCCCTATCCATATTCACCTACTGCTTCTATTCCTTCTCCTCCTTTACCTACTACCAAATTCCAGTCCCCCATGACTATTAAATTTTCATTTCTCTCTCTTCATCTGTGGAGCTCGTTGCCATATAAACTCATACTACTGTGTTGTGGGTGTGGACTTTGTGTCTTCTTTGTTACAATAAAGTGTTCACTATGCTGAAACTTCCTAGCAGATTAAAACTGTGTGCCGGACCGAGACTCGAACTCGGGACCTTTGCCTTTCGCAGGCAAGTGCTCTACCAGCTGAGCTACCCAAGCACGACTCACGTCCTGTCCTCGCAGCTTTACTTCTGCCTGTACCTCATCTCCTACCTTCCAAACTCTCACTCTACAGCGGTGTGTGCTTCTGTAAAGTTTGGAAGGTAGGAGACGAGGTACTGGCAGAAGTAAAGCTGTCAGGATGGGGCGTGAGTCGTGCTTGGGTAGCTCAGTTGGTAGAGCACTTGCCCGCGAAACGCAAAGGTCCCAAGTTAGAGTCTCGGTTCGGCACACAGTCTTAATCTGCCAGGAAGTTTCATAACTGCACACACACTCCTCTGTAGAGTGAAAATCTCATTGTGTTCAGTATGCTGTTCGTTGTAGCTTATCCATGTTCCATTTTTTTAATTCACTATTAAACCTAGTCCTGCATTACCTCTATTTGATGTATGTATAACCCTATGTTCACCTGATCAGAAGTCCTGTTCCTCATGCCACTGAACTTCACTAACTCCCACTATATCTAATTTTAACCTATCCATATCCCTTTTGAAGTTTTCTGATGTACCTGCCGGATTACGGTATCTGAAATTCCATACTTTGTTCCATAGAACGCCAGTTTTGTTTTTCCTGATAAAGGCGACCTCCTGAGTAGTCCTCGCCGAGAGATCTGAATGTGGGACTATTTTACCTCCAGGAAGATGCAGTCATCATTTAACCATACAGTAGAGCTGCATGCCCGCCGGGGAAGAATTTGCGTGTTACCACCATTCATATGTTAGCTTAATTATTCATATTTATGGGTGTTGTTGCAAGTGAATTAAGATACAATACATGAACTAAGGTGTGATTAATTGGAAGAATAATGAGGCTTTATCATTGTTTCCAAACGTAACAAAATATGATTGTTTGAAATTGAGATTTGGCCATCATAGTACCATTATAAATGTGAATTGAGACATGTGCCTTAATAAGAAAATGCTTCTTCTTCTTTTGTACAGTAGTTTGTACATATTATGGTAAAATTAAAGAAAGTTAAGCTCAGAGATGAATAAGCATTCAACTTTCTTGTTGTGAGTGATGGAAAAGGAAGAGGGACAAATTATGCTGGTATAAACTTCTCCCAGAGAAGAAATTCTGGCATACTGGAGGATAAAAATGTTCCAATGTTACTGAAAGGCAGAATTCTGATGAAACTGTAGTTCAGGGTGTTGTGATTTGAGTGAATGGATTTATCATCGCCAAATTTTAGAATCCACATTGATGGCGAAAAAGCCTCTATTTTGTATATGTCCCCCACTTCGTAATGTAAAAGTTAGACTGAAGGCTATCCAGTAGGTTAATGGTAGTTTAAATTTGTTATACTCTATATCATGTTTTTTATTGTTATTGTTTTAGTGGGAGCTCCTCAAGTAGTGATGACAACTTCAAGTCACTGAAGGTTACATCCAAAGTTCGTGCAACTGCTCGTATTGCTGATAGGTTGAATATGAAGAACAGAAACTTAAATAAAGGAAAAATAGGAAAAGCTAAACAAAATAATAAACTGTAAGTCTAAATTACTAATGCATTTGCTTCATTTATATTACTGATACCGTATTTGCACTAATGAGTCAAAAGATTGTGACAGCTTTCTTAACTCTCTCGCTGCTGCGGACGTGTATAACGTCCAACCACACCATTCTCCAAATGCTGTGGATGTGTATATGTGCGCTGCTTGGGTTTTCTTGCAGTACTATAGATGTTTGTGTGTGTCCTGCACTGCTGACTTCTCAGTGCTTCAGACGAATTACTTCTGTATCTCAGTGAATTAAGATGTCTCGAGTATTTATCATACAACACACATGCCTATCATTTGCATAAAACCTCATTTCAATACCCTGAATCGTTTGAGATATGACAATTGTTATGACCACGATTTGTGAAACACAAGGAATTCAATGGGTACATCATGTGCTACCGTTAATCGGGTATAAAACCCAATAACTTGAGAAGAAAATGAGATATCGTTCTGCTCACAATTTTAAATGAAATCTCAATATCTTACGTGCATTTCATTTCCTGCAGTGTAAGAGCTAAAATTGACCATACACACAGGTTACGCTTAGTGTTTCTACCTCTGCAGACTCTTTAAAATTGCATGCAGTGTTTTTCTTAATTTGATGTGGTGCTGTATGTATGACAGATAATGAAAAGAAATTCAGTTCTTTATCAAGTGAAGATATCAGATGGTAAGATGTGCAAAAATCAGATTTTTTCAGGCAATAGTTTTTAAAAAATTGGATGATAAATACATCATATCGGCCAGAATGTCATCTCTCAGCACAGAATGCAGGGAACACGTCTGTAGCTATGTGCATGGCATGGGCCCGACAAGTCCTTTGTACGTTTTTGGTAAAGCCCTGTGTTTGACAAGTTGGACTGAATGATGTGCTCAAGAACACTTTTGCCTGCACCAGCATAGTACTCTGTTAGATCTGCCAGAGCATCACATATTGTGCTTCACTGAGAAGAGTAATATCAGAGATGTGTTAAGAGACCTAGAAGCCAGACACCTAGTATCCTATGTGGTTTCACACCCTGCCAACCCCCTCCCATGGATACTCGCGATAACGGCCTGTGAACAGGTGACAAGTTTTGCCATTTCCAGGAGCTTGCTCCCATGTGGCAGGCCGTAACAACCTTTGGCAGAATCAATGATTCCAATGGCTTTCTCCATTTGCAGACACTGTCATCACTAGTTTGATTCCCCATATGTCTGTACTCTGCTTAAATACTGAGTCGTGCACCTGCAATGTGACGGGGGATGCTCTATCTTCGGAAGAGTAGTCATAACATTTTAAACATAATGTGCACAGCAATTAATTGTGAACACAGCATGTAGGAGTATGATGATGATTTGTGTTGCACCAAAGAGCGAACTTTGTAAAGATAGTGTCTGGTTCTGTCTTTGAATTTGTGTTTTTGTTATTAAAATTTAAATATTTTTATATTGTAGCAGAGGCCGTGATGTTTATTGTTCAATCTTCTAAGAAAAAAGCGGCTGCAGTTAAATACGTATGAGTGTAGTTTCTTATAATCCATTAGTGGCAAAAATTAATGGTATTGAATTGACGTGCATATAAGAATGCAGCTGTGAGAATTGTGTGCAGAGAATGAGAGAGAACTCTTAGTAATAGTGCCAGTGTGTGGTCAGTCTGTCCCACACTGCTCCAGCCAAGGTGTACCCTGTCCCACACTGCTCCAGCCAAGGTGTACCCTTATAACTGGCAATACCGAGCCAAGGTGTACCCTGATAACTGGTGTGAATGCCACATTTGACCATTATTTATCCTTATAGCTCTCCCTAGAAAAATGCATATGCTTTGAAAACTGCCGCTGTCACCTCTAGTCTTATTACATGTCATATTTGCTTACATCATACTAAAGTTCCTTAGTACCTTCACTGTACCTAATACTGCTCCTTGCCACAATGGGTGTACTTTCTTGTAATCTGTTAATGGCAACAATGTATGATACTGCCTGCACACCCCTGTAACAGCTATCATGTATTACCGTATTTACTCGAATCTAAGCCGCACCTGAAAAATGAGACTCGAAATCAAGGAAAAAAAATTTTCCTGAATCTAAGCCGCACCTGAAATTTGAGACTCGAAATTCAAGGGGAGAGAAAAGTTTTAGGTCGCACCTCCAAATCGAAACAAAGTCGGTCCATTGTAATATGAGACACAATTTAGGTTGAATAAATGACGATACAGCTACAGTAGTTTGGTTCGAGTCATAAGCTTAGCAGTTAAGCTTTACCAGGTAGCCATTGCTATGCGTCAGGCGCTCCGTCCGTATTTATACGGGTACCCTTCCTTTTTCACGTGCTTCGTCTGGTTTGAATTGATTGCTTATTTTTCTTTGATCTGATAAGTGCCGTTCTATTTGCTATTAGGTGTTTACGTCACTCTAAGCTGAAAATGCATTACTTTGTCATGCATTGTTTGTCGCATTCTGATAATGAGTGTTTACGGCCTGTCGCCGCTCGCGGCATGGCTTGCTTGCTTTTGTGCACGCTACCGCCACTTACAATTTAAAAAAAAAGAGAGGAATTGTCTCATTTGCGAAACAATGACAAGAGACTGCTATTTGTTGTTACTTCCACTGCTGCTTTCTTTGATAATGATCAACAAGAACCAAATAATAGACTGCGAATGATAGAAGATGTTCTGAACGAGAGTTTAGCGAAAAATTTTCTCCATTTGAAAATCTTTGCAGACGCCTCTTTAGTACATTACGTTCTGCCCAGAAATTAGAGTCGTCTTAGATTTTAAAATCTAGTCAATTCATTTCTGATTGTATCACTATTAGGCATAAGTATAATACCAATATAAACATGACATTATATGTATATTCTTCGACATTTGCTGTTGTCTCACGCTAGTTTCGTAGTTTATTAGGCAGGCAGGATTTAAATGAAATAGCAGCAAACACGAAACATGTGATTCACAATTCATAGAAGTTCCGATTAGCAACTATCTCTTCTCGCAGGTAGGAAAAAATTCAGAACGTAGAGTTGGCCGTATTGACAAACATCCCAAACAGTATTGCCAGTCGGATTTTCGTAATACATTGAAATGCTGCTACATTCAAAGAGGAACAATACGGAATTTGTATTTACTTCGTCGGATAATGTATGAAAATGCAGTGGTCGAAACTGGGGGGCGGAGAAAAAAGCTCGTCTTCCACCTTTT